>NC_068437.1:6456135-6606135 GCF_023373465.1 Oncorhynchus keta
ACTCACGCCCTGACCATACTAAAACACAGACAAAAACAAAGGAACTAAGGTCAGAACCTGACACTGACGCTATGTGATCTTTCTCGCTCTTTTTTTAAATAAAAGCCTGAAACTATGTCTAAAGACTGTTCACAACATGGGGAAGCCACAGGTAAATGCATCTGGTTGATATCCCTTTAAATGGAGGGAAGGCATTCAATGGAACATGGAGCTTTCAAAATAGAGGTCACTTCCTGGTTGAATTTTCCTCAGGTTTTCGCCTGCAATATCAGTTCTGTTATACACACAGACAATATTTTGACACCTTAGAGTGATTTCTATCCTAATATGACAATTATATGCATATTCTAGATTCTGGGACTGAGAAATAGGCAGTTCAATTTGGGTAAGTTTTTCATCCAAGAATCAAAATACTGCCCCCTACACTCAACTCTGCGCCTGAATCTCCCAGCCTCTCTCAAGATCAACCCTACATTCCACATATCACTGATCAAACCTGTCAGTTCCAGTCCCCTGTCTCTTCCTGGAGCAGCTCCTCCACCTCTTCGGGTCATCGATGACCATCCTGCATATGCCGTCTTGCAGCTTCTGGACGTGCGCCGTAGGGCCCGCAGTACCTGGTGGACTGGGAGGGATACGGGCCTGAGGAGCGCTGCTGGGTTTCCCACCGTCATATTCTGGACCCTTCCCTCTTCCATGCTTTCTACACCTTAAACCCAGATAAGCCTGACCAGGTTGTACTGTTACATATGCTTCTCACCGCCCTCTATTTCTCATCCTGTGTCTCCCTAACCTGCCACCACTCTCCTAGTGCTCTTGCCCTCTTTGTGGGTCTGTGTGGGCAGAGACAGGTGTGCTGGAGGCAGAACAGATCTCCACCAGCTGCAACCTGTTCCATAATCAAGACCTCTACCAATACTCAGCCCTGGCACTTCCATGCTGCCAGATTGTAATCTCTGCTAATTCAGTCTGCATTTTTTTGCCGTTTGTTCCTGCTTAGATCCTGTTTTGATATTATGCATGTTTTCCCTTGCCTGATGCTGTTTTCCTCTCCGCTACAGTTCTGCCCGCTCTGACTTTGGCCCCTGACCCCTGTCTCCAGTCTCACATCCCGTCAGTCCTGCGACTCTGTCCTGGACCCTCCACTCCACTGCGTCCTTGGATTCCTCTCCGGGCCTGCTTACCCAGTCCCAATTCCCCTCGCTCCAGCCTCAGCCTCCGTTCCTGGCTTCCTGTATTCCGCCTGAGCTTCTCCTGGCCTGTACCCCAACTTCCCCCTGTGTTTCAATAATTACCTTGATTACCTCATCCCAGTTTCCTCGTCTGAGTCTGCTCTTAGGTTCATCTGTTCCGCGCCTCGTGACAAAAATGTATGTAGCAACTGTTGATTGCCGCGTTAACAAGGGCCCCAGGACCAGTGGAAGCAAAATAGCTCCATAACATCAAAGATCCACCACCATATTTGACCATAGGTATGAGGTACTTTTCTGCATATGCTTCTGTTTTTCAACACCAAACCCACATCGGATGTGCGTGGCCAAAGAGCTCTATTTTCATGTCATCTGACCATATCACCAGTTCTCATCAATGCCAATACCGTTTATCAAACTCCAGGTGGTGCTATGGTCAGATGACATGAACATATGAATATGTTAGCCAAAAACCTAGTTCTACTCAATAACCCCAAGTACTAATCAAAATCCACAAAGAAATCAACATTTTGCTATTTCCATCTTAGTCAGCAAGATCAACGAGGTGTTCCTGGACTACAGGAAACAGGAGGAGGAGTGGATATGGTTCCTTTGGGTCCACATCACTGAGGACTAAACATGGTCCTCTCACACCAGCACAGTCATGAAGAAGGGACGACAGCACCTCTACCCCCTCAGGAGATTGAAGAGATTTGTTACGGACCATTATTCTATGATATTATATGCTGTTCTATTCCACCTATTGCAATGTAAATCACTGCATTGTGTCATTGCTTTGCACTTTTCTTCAGGACGAAGTTCAGGGAACCTGCTATTACAAGCATTACTCACTGTTATCCAACAACCGGTTTCTGTAATTTGCATGGATTAACAGAAACACAAAGCAGGACAAACAAATGCACATGCACTGCATTATGGGAAATGTGTTTTCTATGAAGGACTCAATGGACATCAAAAGGCTCATATTTATTGGCTCCCCTATACCACTGTTTGTCAAACAATCCCTGGGGGATGTCTAGGTTGTGCACATTTTAGTTTTGGTTCATTCTAGCCAAAATGTACCTGTTTTAACTAGTAGAGGGTTCATATCCTACTTACAGATATACCACGACTTTGCTTGAAAACAATGCGCCTCACAGTCAAAAAAATCTCCTGAAACATATTGCTTAATCAGATTTTCTCTCAGGTCTTCACACTACTCTGCAGCAAAATGCATTGAGGCAGCAACACCTAAATGAGCATGATAACTCTGACTGTCAGTCACACGGTGAGTAACATCTGTAACACACGGCTACTGAGTACAATATGTACCAGATGACCACACAGAATGGCTCCCTTTCCCTCTTCATATGAAGTACAGTGCCATTATTGCACCAGCACCACAGTATAATTCACCACCGTCTGAGAGAAGGAGTAGGTGAAGAAGGTGAGGTCATCAAAGGATAGCAATCTTGTGGGGAGGCTTCTCAGACAAGATGTCCTCCCAGCTTGATGACTCTCCTCTTTGGATCAATGCCACATGTTGACACTAGCACAGCATGGTACAAAATTGGGACAGAAGTCCCTGTTATTTTCCTTGTCTCTAGACCCTCACTAACCCTGACAAAATATGGCTTGTCTGTTATTACAATGTTATGACAATGGAAGTAATTGGAAAACAATTATTAGAGCATTTAGCAGGAAACAGTCACTAAAACCAGGAGAGAGGAATAACATAAAAAAGCAACCATGATTATTGGGTCTGTACATCTTCTAAATAAAGTATTGAACTGCACTAGACTACAAGTCGAAGTGGGGAGAAGTTTTGTTAAGGCTTTGAACATTTGTTAATTTTTCCCATTCAGCAAATGTAATTGTTACAATTTATTGGTGAAGTGGAGGGGTGGGGGTGATCTTGTGATGCTGATTGTGTGATATCAGCTTATGTGCTTATGTGAATGTGTATCCTTTTATTTAAAACTGTTAAAGTATGCTTTCACTTGAGTCCCAGGAGGCTCTACTTTGAAACGTCAGCCACATATTCTGTTCTCCTCCTTTTTACGAGCTAAACAAGAGACAGCTGTTGTCGTTTTGTTTTGCATACAGACCCTTTAATTATTCAGTCTCCTTGTTGGAATTTTTTAGTTGCTCACACACACCTTACTATATTTTTAGGTTAGAAACATTACATTAATAATGAACTCCCCCTCTCCTGGGGGAGTTCAAATGTGGTTTCCTAGTTCGTGGAGCGTTTTTTACTTTAAGTGGTTTGATCGAGAAATAACTTGCTTCAATAGGTGCACTATTACTGTGGTCTCCTGTCATTGAGGAACATTTTGCAGATATTGGCAGATGAAATGTCTTGTTCATCATTATTATTTACACGTTACACATGTTCTACATCGCTCTGGTGGCTTAATCAATAATTATCTCTAGCGTTCTCTTTTTAATTGCCGTAATTAGTAGCGCTCGGTCCCCAAAGCCTGTAGTATGGGGATTTGAAAACAACACTAAAGCAACTGTTTCCCATTCCATGACGACCTCCTTCAACCTCTGAGTTTAGGACTGATTTAATTAGCCTTCCTGAGCTAAAGAACCGATTGTATATTTTATTAGCATGCGGAATTCTATGAATCTCAGTTCAAGTCGTACTGAGTTTGCTCATGGTTAATATAGTTACAGCTCCTAAACATTGTGAAGATGGAGCCCTGATTCAGCTCTGCTTCTGATCCTGTCGGGCTTGTGAAAGCTTGCTTAGAAACTGGTTCACCTTGGTTGACCCCGGAGTTCACTGCAGACAGGGTTTGATTAGGGAGTTAAGTGCACTGGGCCGCATTGCGTGCCGTCCAAACGATTCATTCCAAACTTTGAAGATTAATTGGCCTTGATGAGCTGGGGGAGGAATACTAATAGAGATCAGAGATCTCCTTGTGGCTACGTGAGTAAATTCTGTGATGCTACAGTATATCACCTTTGATTTTGCAAGTGAAAGGACGTAAGTTGAAATCTATATATAGAAATACATGTTTATCTCAATCTTCAACACAGGTTGAAGAGGCGATCCTTTGCTCCCCAAACCTTTTGCCAAGAAAGAGTTTGCCAGCTCATCCTTGTGCTCCTGTTCTTGATGCCTTTACAAAAAACTGTTGCCTTGCAGGCTTTCTTCCAAAAGATTGCTTTGCGTCTCTGTTGTGTGGGACGCATTGAGGCTTGAGGACATGACTTAATTTCATTTCTGGCCCTTGTGCTGCCTGTGGATTTGTAAATAATGACAATATACTGCTTTAAAAGGGAACTTTTTGTGGATGTGTGAATAAATATGAGTCTAACTGATGCACTTTATGCATTCGTAAGCTGCAGTATTGGGAACTTGTTTTCTATAGTTTAAATCGTACTGTTGTTTTTGGTCAAATTGCTGCAATTACTCATTTGTAAATGAAGACATTAGAATTACTAGACTGGGTTCAATTTAATTGCAGCCTAAGATTTAAATAAAGCCGATGTGAGGAAATATTATGCAGAGTGAAAAACTGGAAGGTTGACTATTATTTGAAGGAAACTGTTCTGCTTTGAATTAAAAATGTAAAACCAATATGAATTGCAGGCAACTGTATACAATGCTTGGATAAACCCTTAAGCATTGTGATCCATGTATCTGCTTATCTCCATCCAAACGTATTGTTCTGCTGTTTATGTACACTTACACGTGCAAAAGAACATGTGTACATTATGAAAATGTTTAAACCAAACATTGCATATTAAAGGACAGGTTTACACTATTTTGAAACAAATCTCTATTTTTGATGTCAATGGCATGTTACAGAAGTGCCCAGACACATTTTTTTCTGCCATCTCACTTATTTTTGAGAAAGTTACCCCATCAGCAATACACTCCTTCATACTCGTTCAGTTATAGGGGCAGAGATAAAAATAAAAAAGTCTCCAAAAACACCCAAATACGTTCTTTTAGAAACACAATGCTCTCAGTATAGTGATGCAGGTCTTTAGATGTTATACACGTATCATCAATTGTATCATTCCAAACATTATTTACATTGTGTGAGACTGGAGTATTACTTCTCTTGGGTACTTGAAGGTGGACCTTTAAATAGATCCACAGGTACACCTCCAATTGACTCAAATGATCAATTAGCACGCCATTTACAGCTGAAGTCAGAAGTTTACAAAAACTTAGGTTAGAGTCATTAAACTAGTTTTTCAACCACCCCACTCCAAATGTCTTGGTAACAAACTATAGTTTTGGAAAGTCGGTTCGGACATCTACTTTGAGCATGACACAAGTAACAATTGTTTACAGACAGATTATTTCACTTATAATTCACTGAATCACAATTCCAGTAGGTCAGAAGTTTACATCACTAAGTTGACTGTGCCTTTAAACAGCTTGGAAAATTCCAGAACATTTTGTCATGGCTTTAGAAGATTCTGATAGGCTAATTGATCATTTGAGTCAATTGGAGGTGTACCTGTGGATCTATTTAAAGGTCTACCTTCAAACTCAGTGCCTCTTTGCTTGACATCATGGAAAAACCCAAAGAAATCAGCCAAGACCTCAGAAAGATCTCCACAAGTCTGGCTCATCCTTGGGAGCAATTTCCAAATGCCTGAAGGTACCACGTTCATCTGTACAAAAAATAGTATGCAAGTATAAACACCATGGGACTACGCTGCTCAGGAAGGAGACGCTTTCTGTATCCTAGAGATGAACGTACTTTGTTGCGAAAAGTGCAAATCAATCCCAGAACAACAGCAAAGGACCTTGTGAAGATGCTGGAGGAAACAGGTACAAAGTATCTAGCATGGAAGAAGCCACTGGTCCAAAACCGTCATTAAAAAAATCCAGACTACGGTTTGCAACTGCACATGGGGAAAAACATCGTACTTTTTGGAGAAATGTCCTCTGGTCTGATGAAACAAAAATAGAACTGTTTGGCCATAATGACCATCGTTATGTTTGGAGGAAAAAGGGGGATGCTTGCAAGGCGAAGAACACCATCTCAACCGTGAAGCACGGGGGTCGCAGCGTCATGTTGTGGGGGTGCTTTGCTGTTGCACTTCACAAAATAGATGGCATCATGAAGCAGGAAAATGATGTGGATATATTGAAGCAACATCTCAAGATATCAGTCAGGAAGTTAAAGCTTGGTCGCAAATGGGTCTTCCAAATGGACAATGACCCAAGCATACTTCCATAGTTGTGGCAAAATGGCTTAAAACCTCTTACGGCCACTGAGACGCTAGCGTCTCTCCTAGCCAATAGCCTGGGGAAATGGGTAGCGCCAAATTCAAATAGTACTCGATAAAACTCAAACTTTCATTAAATCACACATGCAGGGTACTCAATTAAAGCTACACTCGTTGTGAATCCAGCCAACATGTCACATTTTAAAAATGCTTTTCGGTGAAAGCATGAGAAGCTATTATCTGATAGCATGCACCCCCCCAAAATACCTGAACGAGACGTAAACAAAATAATTAGCGTAGCCGGCACTACACAAAACGCAGAAATAAAATATAAAACATGCATTACCTTTGACAAGCTTCTCTGTTGGCACTCCAAAATGTCCTTTAAACATCACAATTGGTTCTTTTTTTTCGATTAATTCCGTCCATGTATACCCAAAATGTCCATTTATAAAGCCTGTCTGATCCAGAAAAAAAACAGCTTTCCAAAATGCAACGTCATTAAAAAAAATTAAAAAGTTGCCTATAAACTTTGCCAAAATACTTCAAACTACTTTTGTAATCCAACTTTAGGTATTTGTAAACGTTAATAATCGATCAAATTGATGACGGGGCGATCTGTATTCAATAGCAGCAAGTCAACAAATCATGGACGATTTTCTCTCTTTCATAACTTTCCACAGTGTAATCTCTGACAGGAAGTGCCTATTCTTCATTTCACCAAACTTCAACCCAATTGCCAAGAATGGCGACATCGTGTGGAAGCTGTAGGAACTGTAAATTGGGCGCTATCTAATTTCCCTTGACATAGACAATACAGGTTATTGGCGGAGGGATATATATATTTTTTCTGAACAGTTTTTCCTTGGGGTTTTGCCTGCTACACAAGTTATGTTATAGTCACAGACATGATTTAAACAGTTGTATAAACTTCAGAGTGTTTTCTATCCACACATACTAATCATATGCATATACTATATTCCTGGCATGAGTAGCACGACGTTGAAATTTTGCACGCTTTTTATCAAAAAGTTGAAAAAATGCACCCTAACCTCTAAGAGGTTATTAATTAAGGACAACGAAGTCAATGTATTATAGTGGCCGTTACAAAGCCATGACCTTAATCCCAAGGCAATGCTACCAAATACTAATTCAGTGTATTGTAACTTCTGACCCACTGGGAATGTGATTTAATTAACTTCTTGCGTCGAGCCATCCCGGATCCGGGATCGTGACTACAGCCTCAAGCCCATTACCATAACACAACATTAACTATTCATGAAAATCGCAAATGAAATGAAATCAATATGCTCGCTCTCAAGCTTAGCCATTTGTTAACAACACTGAAAATCTCAGATTTTCAAAATATGCTTCTCAACCATAGTAAAACAAGCATTTGTGTAACAGTATTGATAGCTAGCGTAGCATTTAGCATAGCATTTAGCGTTAGCATTCATCTACTTGAATAGCATTCAAATAAAATAATTTACCTTTGAATAACTTCGGATGTTTTCACTGAGGAGACTCAGTTAGATAGCAAATGTTCAGTTTTTACAAAAATATTATTTGTGTTGACAAATCGCTCCGTTTCCTTCATCACGTTTGGGTAAGAAAAAAAACTAAAATTAAGTCATTAAAACGCAAACTTTTTTCCAAATTAACTCCATAATATCGACAGAAACATGGCAAACGATGTTTAGAATCAATCCTCAGGGTTTGTTTCACATATCTATCGATGATAAATCCTTCGTGGCAGTTGACTTTCTCTTCTGAAGAAATGGAACGCGCATGGACCTAGAGATTACGCAATAATTTCGACACAGGACACCGGGCGGACACCTGGTAAATGTAGTCTCTTATGGTCAATCTTCCAATGATATGCCTACAAATACGTCACAATGCTGCAGACACCTTGGAGAAACGACAGAAAGGGCAGGCTCATTCCTGGCGCCATAGAAGGAGACATTGGAACACAGCGCCTTCAGAATCTGGGGCATTTCCTGTATGAAACTTCATCTTGTTTTCGCCTGTAGCATTAGTTCTGGGGCACACAGAGATAATATCTTTGCAGTTTTGGAAACGTCAGAGTTTTTTCTTTCCAAAGCTGTCAATTACATGCACAGTCGAGCATCTTTTCGTGACAAAATATTTTGCTTAAAACGGGAACGGTTTTTATCCAAAAATTAAAAGAGCGCCCCCTATCTCGAAGAAGTTAAGAAATAAAATCTGAAATGAATCATTCTCTCTACTATTATTCTGATATTTCACATTCTTAACATTAAAGAGTTGATCCTAACTGACTTAAGACAGGGAATTTTTTCTCCGATTAAATTGTGAAATTGTGAAAACTGATTTTAAATGTATTTGGCTAAGGTGTATGTAAACTTCCGAAAAATATAGATTTTGTTCAAATAAATTGAAATTCAAAGTCCTGGTGTCTGTACATTGTCTACGACACATCTTAATAAGGAAGTCATCATAATTGACTTTTAACATCTTAATGTAATGCTTGTCAAGGCACTAAAAGGTTTCATATCACTATACTTAAAGGAGCAATCACTTTGAGCTTACTGTTTGTGATGGTGTTAGCCAACCAGCTAGTTCAAATGCCAAATCCACTCACCAGCTCTTGGTCATGTCCTAATTATACAGTATATAAGTGGTTTTCATGATCTCTCAAGGATGCACTACTCATATTTGTGGAGACACATGCTGTGCTAAATTGCTTTCCTGCTGTTTAGACATTTAACAATTCTACATTCTTAGAAAAAAAAATTCTGAATAGAACCGAAAAGGGATATATTGCTTGCTTCATTTATTCCTTGACTTTTCCCACATTTTGTTATGCTATAGCTTTATTCTAAATGTATTAAAAAAAATGTAAATCTATGCACAATACCCTATAATGACAAAGCAAAAACAGGTATTTAGACATTTCTCCTAGTTTATACAAAATGAAAAAAATGTGATATTGCATTTACATAAGTATTCAGACCCTTTACACAGTATTTTGTTGAGACACCTTTGCCAGCAATTACAGCCTTGAGTCTTCTTGGGTATGATGCTACAAGCTCAGCACATCAATATTTGGGGAGTTTCTCCCATTCTTCTCTGCAGATCCTCTCAAGTTCTGTCTGGTTGAATGGGGAGCTTTGCTGTACAGCTATTTTCAGGTCTCTCCAGAGATGTTCGATTGGGTTCAAGACCGAGCTCTGGCTGGGCAACTCAAGAACATTCAGAGACTTGTCCCGAAGCCACTCTTGCATTGTCTTGGCTGTGTGCTTAGTGTCATTGTTCTGTTGGAAGGTGAACCGTCACCCCAGTCTGAGGTCCTGAGTGCTCTGGAGCAAGTTTTCATCAAGGACCTCACTATACTTTGCAATCTTCTTTGCACTTTCCCTCAATCCGGACTAAACTCCCAGTCTCTGCCGCTGGAAAGCTGATTGAGAGATTGCGAAGAGTGTGCAAAGCTGTCACAAGGCAAAGGGTGACTATTTGAAAAATCTCAAATATAAAATATAGTTTGATTTGTTTAACACTTTTTTGGTTAGTACATGATTCCATATGTGTTATTTCACAGTGTTGATGTCTTCACTATTATTCTACAATGTAGAAAATAGTCAAATAAAGAAAACCCCTTGAATTAGTGTCACGTTCGTCGTATTGAGGAGACCAAGGCGCAGCGTGATATGAATACATATTGCTTTTAATAAAGACGAACACTAAACAAACTATACAAAATAACAAAAGGAACGTGAAGCTATACTACAAATGTGCAGACACAGGCAACTAGACATAGATAATAACCCACGAAATACCCAAAGAAGATGGCTGCCTAAATATGGTTCCCAATCAGAGACAAGGATAAACACCTGCCTCCAATTGAGAACCAATCTAGGCAACCATAGACCTACATAAACACCTAGATGGAAAACAACCCCATAAATCTACAAAACCCCCTAGACTGTACAAAAACCCTAGATGAGACAAAAACACACATACCACCCTCGTCACACCCTGACCTAACCAAAATATATAAAGAAAACAAAGAATACTCAGGTCAGGGCATGGCAATGAGTTGGTGTGTCCTAACCTATCCCTGCCATTCCTCCCGAATCGGAGTAAACTAATGGACAACACTTAGGCTTCTGCTTCCAGTTTATACATATTATATACGTTTTACGGACACAGTATATTTTAGAATAGTTATCTTTTGTTTGTTTTAGTCCCATCCTTCAGCTCCACTCAATCCCTCCCATCTGTCTCAGGTTTGATATTTATTTTCAATTATGCTGTGATGTTTCACAAAAGATCTGAACCTTTCTATTCCCATAGATTCTACATAATGTAATTGAAAAACAATCATTTTTGTTAAGAGTATTATTATATTATTGATCGATTGACTATTACTTTTTAAATCACCAAGCAGTGCTGTATGCAAAGGAGCGGCAGGGGGTCTGGGGGTCCTCCCATTTTTGAAGGCAACTAAACCACATTTCCTGCATTTCTACACAATCTAATATGACCCATGGCCCTTCTAGCCATCTCTATTTAGGACAACAAAAAGTAATCAAAAATGCCCAAAGTCATCAGGGTAGGTAAGAGATAATTATTTTAAATTTTTTTTTATCTTTATTTAACCAGGAAAAGCCCATTGAGACCCAGAGTCTCTTTTTCAAGGGAGTCTTGGCCAAGAAGGCAGCAATAATCAATACAATACAATACATCATTAAAACATACAACATGATCCAGCCTACTTCTCTTTCAATGAAATTTGTATTTTGCATTCAACCCAACCCCTCTAAATCAGAGAGGTGCAGGAGGCTGCCTTAAACAACATCCACGTCTTCGGCACCCGGGGAACAGTGGGTTAACTGGCTTGCTCAGGAATAGAACATTCCATTTTTACCTTGTCAACTCGGGGATTCGATCCAGCAACCGTTCGGTTACAGGCCCAATGCTTTAACCACTAGGCTACCTGCCGTGTCATTTTAAGAAACATTTGTGTGTTGAAAATGCCTAACCCCTTGTGTAATTTATTTGCAAACACTTCAGACAGACATACATACCCCAACAGACACGCCATTATGGGTTTCTTCACTGTACTCAATCCAAAAACAGATTTAATGCATTGCTCAGTTATGTATGTAAGCTCTGCCATCAGAGGTTTCTCAGGCAAAAGGTAAGTTTAGCACTAAAAAAACAGATTTAAAAAAACTTGTATCACAGCACCTCTCCTCTTTTTAAAGATGTAATTTAACTCTATACATTATATACTGTATGAATATGAATTAATAGTGTGTAAATGTTGTTGTCTCTTGGTGTCTTTCCAATGCATAACGCTTATTTGTTATAATATATAATAATAATATATGCCATTTAGCAGAAGCTTTTATCCAAAGCGACTTACAGTCATGTGTGCATACATTCTACGTATGGGTGGTCCCGGGAATCAAACCCACTACCCTGGCGTTACAAGCGCCATGCTCTACCAACTGTGCTACAGAAGGACCATTATGCATATATATTGTTATAGATAAAACATTTTTGATTTGTTTTTTTGTATGTCGTTGTCTATACCTGTTCTGTACTTTGTCATGCATTTGAATGCTTTATGTGGACCACAGGAAGAGTAGTTGCTGAATTTGGAGTAGCTAGCTATGGGGTTTCCTAACAAACTAAACCACAAAAAGTTCGATATGGAACCCTTTTGTAGGGTTCTTTTATCAGAATCCCAGGGGTTATTGTCATTGAACCAAAATTGGTTCCATATAGAACCCTTGGGTTCCATATAGGGTTCTTTATGGAACCAATTTCGGTTCTATATAGAACCTTTAAGGGTGCCATATATGATGCAAGCAATAAAACCCTTTTTGGTTCTATCTAGAAACTGTTTTTCTAAGAGTGTACTTAGTTAATGTGGCACCATGAAAGGCATGAGTATAGGGGTGGCTGAAAATACCTGCTTCAGCACCATGGGAAGCACCGGGTGTCTCAGTGCGCTGGACAGCACCACTCTCACCAGCACCACGGACAGCATTACATTTAGCCCGATGGATCAAATCATGTTTTTCAGCACCATAGTGCCGTTTCCGGAGTTTCAGTACCATGGACAGTGCCACTTGCCAAAGCACCAGGAAGAGCGCTACATGTCTCCCTATGGGCTGTACCATACGCTAAAAGCACCATGGACAGCACCATATTTCCCCCCTGGATTTTGGCACTCATTTCAGAACCATGGACAGGACCATATGCTTCGGCACCTTGCATAGTATCTCTCGCTTCAGCACAATGTGCATTGCCATACACTTCGTCATCATGGGCAGCACGACTCACTTCACCACTGTAGACAGCTGCACTCACCTCAGCACCATGGAGGCCTAGAACAGTGCCACAACTCTGCTCACTCAACACGCTCATGTATAATCACTAATAAACACAACTGCCAGGCAGTCCCAGTAAATATAATTTACCTCTGAATTTTGCCTGGAATTTAAATTGCATCATATCAAATATGTGTTCCTCATGAAACCAGATCGTTCTCATCCAACGACCTGTGGTATAGTTCAAACTAGCACAGGTTTAGCTAAATATCATGCACAATTCCTTCAATGTCTTTTGCAAATAATCTTGCAATTGACATCATATACTGAGTTAAAAATAAGAAACCTACTAGAATCCAATGGATGACATGTTTTCTAAATTAAATGGAATAATTTCCCCCTGTCCACACACCTGTATTCTTGTTCGGATGCAGAACTTCCACTTACTCTTGGTAGCTTCACAATGGGAGTATGATGAATCACCATTGAGGTCATAAGCATCTTCATTGGTATGTTAGGGGGCATCCAGGAGCTCCTGCGTAGAAGTGAGTGGGAGTCTCCTGTTGGCATATATCTGCTTTAAGTATACTGTTCTCTGACCCACTGAATGTCTGCTTAATAAAACCTCTGATTCACCCCTGATACAAGCCTAAGGGATCACCCCTTGGTTTTTTGTCTGCGTCTAATTAGTCACATATTAGAAATGCAGTAAGAAAAAATCTAATTAAGAACCGCCTGACTCAATTTGCTTGCGGAAAGTTCAGTAATCGAGGTGGGGAGAGAGCGGGGGCGAAACACAGGGGACGAGAGGAGAATGCCGAGAGAGATGAGAAGCCTAATCTTATCCATCCATCTCTCCGTGTCCCCCAATTAATGACTCTTGCTCGGCAGACAGGAGATGGACAGGCAGACCTGGGAAGCCAGCACAACCTGCAACATTTATCGATGGTGCGTCTCGGTATCTGTTCCTGCCACTAATCACAACCCATTGAGGGATTCCAGCATAGTTTTCAGCATTCATAAATGCATAAGCAATTTCGCCTGGATTCTGAGGAGGCATCTGTTCGGCAATTAAGCATTTATATTTGCACAAATTGTATTTAATACCTGATGTGATGTTGTCAGACACTGTCCAACTGGATAACAATGAAAATTGCATTTGCTTTTGGTTATCATAATGTGTACATAGCTTAATTAACCAATGACTGGGAGAATTAAGGCTGTTTGAGTATGTCCTATGTCACTCTCTTATTTCAATTATTTATTGATCTATGTGGTAATTGATTCAATGCAAATCTCAAAATGAAGGAGTGCACAGGGAATAGTCATCATTTCCCGAAAATGTGGCTCTTTTTAATCGTGGATGTTAAAAGTGGATCTTTGTTGATAACAGAATTAGACCATTGTAGTCCTCATTGCCATATTATAACATTTAAACATTTCATATTTAACTAGCCAAGTCAGTTAAGAACAAATCCTTATTTACAATGACTGCCTAGGAACAGTGGGTTAACTACCTTGTTCAGGGGCAGAACGACATATTTTTACCTCGTCAGCTCAATTAAAGGGCCATGAGTAACATACTGTTGATCACTTCGTTTGATAATAATTTGATCATGTATGGCTTTTAAGAGTTCCAATGGACATCACTCTTTCATTATGAAAGATATCTTCCACAACCATCTTTCCCATGTGAGCGAGAAAGGTGGTACATAAACAAATGGGCAACAGCTGGACCGCAATGTTCTGAAGGTCACTGGATTGACCTCTAATGGACCGCTAAAGAAATCCCCAAGACACCAGTGAATGGGCCTCATTTTCTGTGAGTTATTTATTTCAAAAGGCTTTGAATTAGCTGGAATCATCTGGCTAACCTGAGAAGAAATACTCTGGCACAAAGTGCAGAATGTTTGGCTGCTATAGGAAAATCACATTGGAACACGTGTGCAATTTTGGATAAGGCAATACTGTACTTTCAATATCAATGGATTAATTGGAAATTGGTATTTAAAATTCGGCATTTTCAAATGAATTTATTTAACATAAATCACTATTAGTAAACTATATATGACTCATTGATTACTAATATACTAAATAAGGGAGATATTAGTGAGCACTGAGTCAAAAAAGTGTGATTTTAGTTTCTGGTTTGTCACAAGTCCTTTACTCCACCAAATGGGTGTACCATGAATTACAGAAATGTTGCCAATCACATGTTTTTATTTCAGCTTTCATGTCCGGACATAAGTCCGAAAATACTTATTCGTTTTAGACCACAACAGAATCACAACTAAATATACACTACATGAACAACAGTATGTGGACACCTGGTCATCAAACATCTCATTCCAAAATCATTCGCATTAATATTGAGTTGGTCCCACCTTTGCTGCAATAACAGCCTCCACTCTTCTAAGAAGGCTTTCAACTAGATGTTGGAACATTGCCGCAGGGACTTGCTTCTATTCATCCGCAAGAGCATTAGTGTGGTCGGGAACTGATGTTTGGCGATTAGGCCTGGCTCGCAATCAGCATTCCTAAGTGTTCGGGGTTAAGGTCAAGGCTCTGTATAGGCCAGTCAAGTTCCTCCACACCGATCACAGTAAACCATTTCTGTATGGGCCTTGCTTAGTGCACGGGGGCAATGTCATGCTGAAACAGGAAAGGGCTTTCCCCACAGAATTGTCTAGAAGCACAGAATTGTCTAGAATGTCATTGTATGCTGTAGCATTAAGATCTCCCTTCAATGCAACTAATGGGCCTAGCCCAAACTATGAAAAACAGCCCCAGGCCACTATTTCTCCTCTGCCAAACATTACAGTTGGCAATATGCATTGGGGTTTCTCCAGCCACTAACCCAGATTTGTCTGTCGGACTACCAGATGGTGAAGCGGGATTCATCACTCCAGAGAACACGTTTGCAATGCTCCAGAGTCCAATGGTGGTGAGCTTTACACCACTCCAGCCGACACTTGGCATTGCGAATGGTGATCTTCGGCTACTCGGTAATGGAAAACCATTTCAGGAAGCTCCCGACGGACAGTTATTGTGCTGACATTGCTTCCAGAGTCATTTTGGAACTTAGTAGTGAGTGTTGCAACTGAGGACAGACAATTTGTACGCGCTACGTGCATCAGCACTCAGCGGTCCCATTCTGGCCTAGCACTTCGTTGAGCCATTATTGGTCCTGCACGTTTCCACTTCACAATAACTGTACTTACAGTTGACCGGGGCAACTTTAGCAGGGTAGAAATTTGACGTATTGACTTGTTGGAAAGGTGGTATCCTATGATGGTGTCACGTTGAAGGTTACTGAGCTCTTAGTAAGACCAATCGACTGCCAGTGTTTGTCTATTTAGATTGCATGACTGTATGGTCAATTTTTACACATCTGTCAGCAACGGGTGTGGCTGAAATAGCCAAATCCACTAATTTGATGGGGTGTCCACAAACGTTTATATATAGTGTACTGTAGTGTTGGTCCCATGTTTCATGAGCTGAAATAGAAGATCCCAGAAATGTACCATTCGCACAAAAAGCTTATTTCACTCAAATTTTGTGCACACATTTTTTTTACACCACTGTTTGTGATTATTTCTCCTCTGACAAGATAATCCATCGACCTGATTAAACATCATGATCATTACACAGGTGCACCTTGTGCTTTGGCCAACAAGAGGCCACTCTAAAATGTGCAGTTTTGTCTCACAACACAATGTCACAGATGTCTCAAGTTTTGAGGGAGCATGCTGACTGCAGGAATATCCACCAGAGCTGTTGCCAGAGAATATAATGTTAATTTCTCTACCATAAGCAGCCTCCAAAGGTAATTTTAGATAATTTGGCAGTACGTCCAGCCGACCTCACAACCAGAGACCACGTGTAACCATGCCAGCCCAGGACCTCCTCATCCAGCTTCTTCACCTGCGGGATTGTCTCTGAGACCAGCCAGCAGAACAGCTGAAACTGTGGATTTACACAACCAAATAATTTCTGAGCAAACTGTCAGAAACCATCTCAGGGAAGCTCATCTGCGTGCTTGTTGTCCTCACCAAAGTTTTGACCTGACTGCATGGCAGCGTCGTAAGTGACTTCAGTGTGTAAATGCTCACCTTCGATGGACACTGGCACGCTGGAGAAGTGTGCTCTTCACGGATGAATCCCGGTTTCAACTGTACCGGGCAGATGGTAGACAGTATGGTGTCATGTGGGCGAATGGTTGCTGATGTCAACGTTGTGAACAGATTGCCCCATGGTGGTTGAGGGGTTATGGTATGGGCAGGCATAAGCTATGGACAATGAACGCAATTGCATTTTATCGATGGCAATTTGAATGCACACACTTGTGTATGTCTGTGCACATGTCCACCGACACCTGTCCATTTATAACATGTACAATTTATCTCCTGTTAGGGCCTATTCATTTTGAAACAAATATACACTATAATAATTATCCTACATCAGATAGTAATTTGGTTACTTATTCTATCGTTTCCATACTATAGATTTCATTAATTACTATTTTGTGGTGCCAGCGGTTTGAGCCAGTTTGTAGTTATCTGTTTAAGGGTTGTTATTCTCATAATTCTGGAGAGGTATTAGAGGACCAGTGCATGAGGCGCTCTCCCCACGATTATGTGTTCTAGATTCAGAGAAACTGAGCGTTCAAACATATTATCCAAAACTTTGTATACTTTGGTCTAGAACTGATTGAGGACGAGGCAGGAATATAATGTGTGGGTGTGGTTATCCCTGCTCTCCCCACAGTTATGCCAGCAACTTGGTGTGATTGTCACGCCTTGGTCATTGTATTTTGTGTTTTTGTTATATGTTTGGTCAGGCCAGGGTGTGACATGGGTTTATATATTGTATTTTCGTATTGGGGTTTGTAGTATTTGGGATTGTGGCTGAGTAGGGGTGTTGTATAGGCTTGGCTGCCTGAGGCGGTTCTCAATCAGAGTCAGGTGATTCTCGTTGTCTCTGATTGGGAACCGTATTTAGGTGGCCGGGGTTTCTCTGTGTATTTCGTGGGTGATTGTTCCTGTCTCTGTGTAGTGTTCACCAGATAGGCTGTAATTAGGTTTTCACGTTCCGTTTGTTGTTTTTGTATTTATATTAAGTTATTTATCCGCTCTCTCCACTGGCTTCCAGTTGAAGCTCGCATCCGCTACAATACCATGGTGCTTGCCTACGGAGCTGTGAGGGGAACGGCACCTCAGTACCTCCAGGCTCTGATCAGGCCCTACACCCAAACAAGGGCACTGCGTTCATCCACCTCTGGCCTGCTCGCCTCCCTACCACTGAGGAAGTACAGTTCCCGCTCAGCCCAGTCAAAACTGTTCGCTGCTCTGGCCCCCCAATGGTGGAACAAACTCCCTCACGACGCCAGGACAGCGGAGTCAATCACCACCTTCCGGAGACACCTGAAACCCCAACTCTTTAAGGAATACCTAGGATAGGATAAGTAATCCTTCTCACCCCCCTAAAAGATTTAGATGCACTATTGTAAAGTGGCTGTTCCACTGGATGTCATAAGGTGAATGCACCAATTTGTAAGTCGCTCTGGATAAGAGCGTCTGCTAAATGACTTAAATGTAAATGTAAATGTATTTCATGTATCGCGATCATTCATTAAAGAACACGAGTAACAACCACGCTGCATTTCGGTCCGACTCTCTTTCTACAAACGAAGAACGACGTTACAGAATCACCCACCACACTCGGACCGAGCAGCGTGTTAACAGGCAGCAGCGAAAGGAGGACGTTATGGACAGCAGAGGCTTGGAGTATACGACGTGGGAAGAAATAGACAGGTGGGGGGCAGACCCAGAGAGAGTGCAGTGCGAAGAGGGCTATAGGAGAATGGAGTCGAAAAGAAAGACACGGCGGCACAGAGCGAAACCCGAAAGTCTCCCCCAAATATTTATTGGGGGAGGACTCAGAGAGAGAGTAGCAGAGTCAGGAGGCAGACCTGAGCCTACTCTCCCTGTTAATCGTGAGGAGCAGCGATATAAGGACTTCTGGTCTTGGGAGATGATATTAGACGGAAAAGGACCCTAGGCTCAGCCTGGAGAATATCGCCATCCCAAGGAAGAAATAGAGGAGGAGAAAACGGAGAGGCGCTGGTATGAGGAGGCAGCACGGCGACGTGGATGGAAGCCCGGATAGCAGCCCAAAAAAAATATTGGGGGGGGGGCTTACAGGGAGTATGGCTATGCCAGGTAGGAGACCTGCGCAAACTCCCTGTGCTTACCGGTGGGCTAGAGAGACCGGGCAGACACCGTGTTATGCTATGGAGCGCACAGTGTTTCCAGTGCGGGTGCATAGCCCGGTGCGGGTGCATAGCCCGGTGCGGTTCATACCAGTCCTTCGAATTGGCCGGGCTAGAGTGGGCATCGAGCCAGGTAAGCTTGGGCAGGCTCAGTGCTCAAGAGCTCCAGTGCACCTGCAAGGTCCGGTCTATCCAGAGCCATCTCCACACACCAGTCCTCCGGTAGCAGCTCCCCGCACCAGGCTTCCTGTGTGTGTCCTCGATCCTGTAGCACCAGTTCCAGCACCACGCACTAGGCCTTCTGTGCGCCTCGCCTGTTCAGCACAGCCAGAGCCTTCCTTCCCTCCTGCGCTGTCGGAGTCTCCCGCCTGTTCAGCGCTATCAGAGCCTTCCTCCTCTACAGCGCTGCCGGAGCCTCCTGCCTGTTCAGAACAGCCTGAGCTGCCAGTCTGCAGGGAGCTGTCAGTCTGCAAGGAGCTGCCAGTCTGCAGGGTGCTGTCAGCCTGCATGGAGCAGTCAGAGCTGTCAGTCTGCATGAAGCAGCCAGAGCTGTCAGTCTGCAAAGAGCTGCCAGTCTGCAAGGAGCTGTCAGTCTGCAAGGAGCTGTCAGTCTGCAAGGAGCTGCCAGTCTGCAGGGTGCTGTCAGCCTGCATGGAGCAGTCAGAGCTGTCAGTCTGTATGAAGCAGCCAGAGATGTCAGTCTGCAAAGAGCTGCCAGTCTGCAAGGAGCTGTCAGTCTGCAAGGAGCTGTCAGTCTGCAGGGTGCTGTCAGCCTGCATGGAGCAGTCAGAGCTGTCAGTCTGCAAGGAGATGTCAGCCTGCATAGAGCAGCTAGATCCGCCAGTCAGCCATGATCTTCTAGATCTGCCAGTCAACCAGTCTCTTCCAGATCTGCCAGTTAACCAGAATCTTCCAGATCTGCTAGTCAACCTGAATCTTCCAGATCCGCCAGCCAGCCAGGATCTACCGGAGCCTACTACCTACCTGAGCTTCATCTCAGTACTGGGCTTCCTCTCAGTACTGTGCTTTCTCTCAGTACTGGGCTTCCCCTCAGTTCCGGCCTGCCCCTCAGTCCCGAGCTGCCCCTCAGTCCCGAGCTGCCCCTCAGTCACGAGCTGCTCCTCAGTTCAGTGGGGTTCTGGGTGAGGACTATTAGGCCATGGTCGGCGGCAAGGGTGGATTATCCCAGGACATGAAGGGGAGGAACTTGGACATTAATGGAGTGGGGTCCACGTCCCGAGCCGGAACCGCAACCATGGACAGACGCCCACCCGGACCCTCCCTACGGTTTTGAGGTGCGTCCGGGAGTCCGTACCTTAGGGGGGTTCTGTCACGCCTTGGTCATTGTATTTTGTGTTTTCGTTATATGTTTGGTAAGGCCAGGGTGTGACATGGGTTTATATATTGTATTTTCGTATTGGGGTTTGTAGTATTTGGGATTGCGGCTGAGTAGGGGTGTTGTATAGGCTTGGCTGCCTGAGGCAGTTCTCAATCAGAGTCAGGTGATTCTCGTTGTCTCTGATTGGGAACCGTATTTAGGTAGCCAGGGTTTCTCTGTGTATTTCGTGGGTGATTGTTCCTGTCTCTGTGTAGTGTTCACCAGATAACCTAATTACAGCCTTTCACGTTCCGTTTGTTGTTTTTGTATTTATATTAAGTTATTTCATGTATCTCGATCATTCATTAAAGAACATGAGTAACAACCACACTGCATTTCGGTCCGACTCTCTTTCTACAAACGAAGAACGACGTTACAGTGATGTCACGGTTGTATTTTGATTGTATTATAAGAGTTAGGAAAAATGTTGACTGAATTTTCCAAGAGTATCCCTCTCGAGTAGAGAGTTGGTTGTCTTTGACGTGTTTCTAAATATGTCCTCTCAGTCCTCTTGGGTTATTACTATTTGCAGCTCGTCTTCCCAATTAGTTACCGCTCATCTTTTGTTTATTCTTTGATAATTCTGGATATGTGCCCCAGCACATTCTTGGCATTTTCCTTGTTATATGTGTTTGCTATATATCTAATTAAAGGATGTACAGTGCATTAGGAAAGTATTCAGACAACTTGACTTATTCTAAAATGGATACATTGTTTTTGTCCCTCAATCTACACACACCACCCTATAATGACAAAGCAAAAAACTGTTTTTATTTTTATTTTAGCAAATGTATAAAAAAGAAAAAAGAGAAATATCACATTAACACACTGTAAGTATTCAGACACTTTACTCAAAACCTTATTGGCTTCTCTTAGTATGATGCTACATGCTTGGCACACTTGGTATTTGGGGAATTTCTCCCATTCTTCTCTGTAGATCCTCTCAAGCTCAGTCAGGTTGGATGGGCAGCGTCACTGTACAGCTATTGTCAGATCTCTCAAGAGATGTTAGATCCGGCCGAGCTCTGGCTGGGCCACTCAAGGATATTCGGATACATGTCCCGAAGCCACTCCTGCGTAGTCTTCTGGTTTCCTCCAGAAGTGACACTTGGCATTCAGGCCAAAGAGTTCAATATTGGTTTCATCAGACCAGAGAATCTTGTTTCTCATGGTGTGAGAGTCTTTAGGGGTCTTTGGCAAACTGGCTGGCATGTGCATTTTACTGAGGAGTGGCTTCCATCTGGCAACTCTACCATAAAGGCCTGATTGGTGGAGTTCTGCAGAGATGGCTGTCCTTCTGGAAGGTTCGCCCATCTTCTCAGAGGAACTCTAGAGTACTTTCAGAGTGACCCTCGGGTTCTTGGTCAACTCCCCGACCAAGGCCCTTCTGCCCCGATTGCTCAGTTTGGCCGGGCGGCCAGCTCTAGGAAGAGTCTTGGTGGTTCCAAACTTCTTCCATTTAAGAATGGTGGAGGTCATTGCGTTCTTGGGGACCTTCAATGCTGCAATTCGACCTCATGGCTTGGTTTTTGCTCTGACATGCATGGTCAACTTGTTTGACCTTATATAGACCGGGGTGTGCCTTTCCAAATCATGTCCAATGAATTGAATTCAATGAAGTTGCAGAAACATCTCAAGGATGATCAATTGAAAATGGATTCACCTGAGCTTAGTTTCGAGATTCATAGCAAAGGGTCTGAATACTTATGTGGATTAAGGTATGTGTTTTTTGTTTTTAATACATTTGCAAACATTTCTAAAAACTTGTTTTGCTTCATCATCATGGGGTATTGTGTGTAGATTGCTGAGGATTTTTTGTATTTGATCCATTTTAGAATGTAATGTTATAACATGTGGAAAAAGTCAAGTCGTCTGAATACTTTTTGAAGGCACTGTATATATATTAATGCAGACTAGCTAAAAAAAATAAGTGCATATTTTCACAAATTATCCAATGGATTAGGATCATTTTCTTGTAAAAAAAAAGTGTAGATGCAAAAACATTTTCTCTCTGCTCAGATGGCAAAGCAGACACAAGGCAATTTCAAATCAAATAAAAAAATGTTTGGTCACATACACGTGTTTAGCAGATGTTATTGCGGATGTAGTGAGATGCTTTTGTTTCTAGCTCCAACAGTGCAGTAATATCGAACAAGTAATATGGTACAATTTCACAACAATAAAGTAAAGGAATCGAATCGAACACAAAGATTCCTTGATCCCCTTCCAGACTCCCTCTGCCTACCCAAGGACGCCAGAGGACAAAAATCCGTTAACCACCTAACTGAGGATCTCAATTTAACCTTGCGCAATACCCTAGATGCAGTTGCACCCCTAAAAACTAAAAAAATGTCTCATAAGAAACTAGCTCCCTGGTACACAGAAAATACCCGAGCTCTGAAGCAAGCTTCCAGAAAATTGGAACGGAAATGGCGCCATACCAAACTGGAAGTCTTCCGACTAGCTTGGAAGGACGGTACCGTGCAGTACCGAAGAGCCCTTACTGCTGCTCGATCGTCCTATTTTTCGAACTTAATTGAGGAAAATAAGAACAATCCGAAATTCCTTTTTGATACTGTGGCAAAGCTAACTAAAAAGCAGCATTCCCCAAGAGAGGATGACTTTCACTTTAGCAGTGATAAATTCATGAACTTCTTTGAGGAAAAGATTATGATTATTAGAAAGCAAATTACGGACTCCTCTTTAAACCTGCGTATTCCTCCAAACCTCAGTTGTCCTGAGTCTGCACAACTCTGCCAGGACCTAGGATCAAGAGAGACGCTCAAGTGTTTTAGTACTATATCTCTTGACACAATGATGAAAATAATCATGGCCTCTAAACCTTCAAGCTGTATACTGGACCCTATTCCAACTAAACTACTGAAAGAGCTGCTTCCTGTGCTTGGCCCTCCTATGTTGAACATAATAAACGGCTCTCTATCCACTGGATGTGTACCAAACTCACTAAAAGTGGCAGTAATAAAGCCTCTCTTGAAAAAGCCAAACCTTGACCCAGAAAATATAAAAAACTATCGGCCTATATCGAATCTTCCATTCCTCTCAAAGATTTTAGAGAAGGCTGTTGCGCAGCAACTCACTGCCTTCCTGAAGACAAACAATGTATACGAAATGCTTCAGTCTGGTTTTAGACCCCATCATAGCACTGAGATGGCACTTGTGAAGGTGGTAAATGACATTTTAATGGCATCGGACCGAGGCTCTGCATCTGTCCTCGTGCTCCTAGACCTTAGTGCTGCTTTTGATACCATCGATCACCACATTCTTTTGGAGAGATTGGAAACCCAAATTGGTCTACACATGTTCTGGCCTGGTTTAGGTCTTATCTGTCGGAAAGATATCAGTTTGTCTCTGTGAATGGTTTGTCCTCTGACAAATCAACTGTACATTTCGGTGTTCCTCAAGGTTCTGTTTTAGGACCACTATTGTTTTCACTATATATTTTACCTCTTGGGGATGTTATTCGAAAACATAATGTAAACTTTCACTGCTATGCGGATGACACACAGCTGTACATTTCAATGAAACATGGTGAAGCCCCAAAATTGCCCTCGCTAGAAGCATGTGTTTCAGACATAAGGAAGTGGATGGCTTCAAACTTTCTACTATTAAACTCGGACAAAACAGAGATGCTTGTTCTAGGTCCCAAGAAACAAAGAGATCTTCTGTTGAATCTGACAATTAATCTTAATGGTTGTACAGTCGTCTCAAATAAAACTGTGAAGGACCTCTAAAACTTACTCTGGACCCTGATCTCTCTTTTGAAGAACATATCAAGACCATTTCGAGGACAGCTTTTTTCCATCTACGTAACATTGCAAAAATCAGAAACTTTCTGTCCAAAAATGATGCAGAAAAATTAATCCATGCTTTTGTCACTTCTAGGTTAGACTACTGCAATGCTCTATTTTCCGGCTACCCGGATAAAGCACTAAATAAACTTCAGTTAGTGCTAAATACGGCTGCTAGAATCCTGACTAGAACCAAAAAATTTGATCATATTACTCCAGTGCTAGCCTCTCTACACTGGCTTCCTGTCAAAGCAAAGGCTGATTTCAAGGTTTTACTGCTAACCTACAAAGCATTACATGGGCTTGCTCCTACCTACCTCTCTGATTTGGTCCTGCCGTACATACCTACACGTACGCTACGGTCACAAGACGCAGGCCTCCTAATTGTCCCTAGAATTTCTAAGCAAACAGCTGGAGGCAGGGCTTTCTCCTATAGAGCTCCATTTTTATGGAACGGTCTGCCTACCCATGTCAGAGACGCAAACTCGGTCTCAACCTTTAAGTCTTTACTGAAGACTCATCTCTTCAGTGGGTCATATGATTGAGTGTAGTCTGGCCCAGGAGTGGGAAGGTGAACGGAAAGGCTCTGGAGCAACGAACCGCCCTTGCTGTCTCTGCCTGGCCGGTTCCCCTCTTTCCACTGGGATTCTCTGCCTCTAACCCTGTTACGGGGGCTGAGTCACTGGCTTGCTGGGGCTCTCTCGTGCCGTCCCTGGGGGGGGGTGCGTCACCTGGGTGGGTTGATTCACTGTTGTGGTCGGCCTGTCTGGGTAACCCCCCTTGGGTTGTACCGTGGCGGAGATCTTTGTGGGCTATACTCGGCCTTGTCTCAGGATGGTAAGTTGGTGGTTGAAGATATCCCTCTAGTGGTGTGGGGGCTGTGCTTTGGCAAAGTGGATGGGGTTATATCCTTCCTGTTTGGCCCTGTCCGGCGGTGTCCTCGGATGGGGCCACAGTGTCTCCTGACCCCTCCTGTCTCAGCCTCCAGTATTTATGCTGCAGTAGTTTATGTGTCGGGGGGCTAGGGTCAGTTTGTTATATCTGGAGTACTTCTCCTGTCCTATTCGGTGTCCTGTGTGAATCTAAGTGTGTGTTCTCTAATTCTCTCCTTCTCTCTTTCTTTCTCTCTCTCGGAGGACCTGAGCCCTAGGACCATGCCCCAGGACTACCTGACATGATGACTCCTTGCTGTCCCCAGTCCACCTGGCCATGCTGCTGCTCCAGTTTCAACTGGCCTGGGCCCTAGGACCATGTCCCAGGACTACCTGACATGAGGACTCCTTGCTGTCCCCAGTCCACCTGGCCATGCTCCTGCTCCAGTTTCAACTGTTCTGCCTTACTATTATTCAACCATGCTGGTCATTTATGAACATTTGAACATCTTGGCCACGTTTTGTTATAATCTCCACCCGGCACAGCCAGAAGAGGACTGGCCACCCCACATATGCTCTCTCTAATTCTCTCTTTCTTTCTCTCTCTCGGAGGACCTGAGCCCTAGGACCGTGCCCCAGGACTACCTGACATGATGGCTCCTTGCTGTCCCCAGTCCACCTGACTGTGCTGCTGCTCCAGTTTCAACTGTTCTGCCTTATTATTATTCGACCATGCTGGTCATTTATGAACATTTGAACATCTTGGTCATGTTCTGTTATAATCTCTACCCGGCACAGCCAGAAGAGGACTGGCCACCCCACATAGCCCGGTTCCTCTCTAGGTTTCTTCCTAGGTTTTGGCCTTTCTAGGGAGTTTTTCCTAGCCACCGTGCTTTTACACCTGCATTGTTTGCTGTTTGGGGTTTTAGGCTGGGTTTCTGTACAGCACTTTGAGATATCAGCTGATGTACGAAGGGCTATATAAATACATTTGATTTGATTTGATTTGAATTAAGAATATATAAATATTTGGACGAGCAATGTCAGTGGCATAGACTTAAATCAAATGTATTTGTCATATACACATGGTTAGCAGATGTTATTGTGAGTGTAGTGAAATGCAGTAGAATAGAATATAGTATATACACTACCGGTCAAAAGTTTTAGAACACCTGCTCATTCAATGGTTTTTATTTATTTTTAATATTTTCTACATTGTATAATAATAGTGAAGACATGAAAATTATGAAAGGACACATATGGAATCATGTAGTAACCAAAAAAGTGTTAAACAAATCTAAATATATTTTATATTTGAGATTCTTCAAAATGCCCCCATTTGCCTTGATGACAGTTTTGCACACTCTTGGCATTCTCTCAACCAGATTCATGAGGTAGTCACCTGCAATGCATTTAAATTAACAGGTGTGCCTTCTTAAAGTTAATTTGTGTCATTTCTTTCCTCTTAATGTGTTTGAGCCAATCAGATGTGTTGTGACAAGGTAGGAGTGGTATACAGAAGATAGCTAAATTTAGTAAAAGACCAAGTCCATATTATGGCAAGAACAGCTCAAATATGCAAGAAAGAAATATGAGTCCATCATTACATTAAGACATTAAGTTCAGTCAATACAGAACATTTCAAGAACTTTGAAAGTTTCTTCAAGTGCTTTCGCAAAAACCATCAAGCACTATGATGAAACTGGCTCTCATGAGGACCGCCACAGGAAAGGAAGAGCCGGGGTTACCTCTGCTGGAGAGGATACATTCATTAGAGTAACCAGCCTCAGAAATTGCAGCCCAAATAAATGCTTCACAGAATTGAAGTAACAGACACATCTCAACATCACCTGTTCAGGGGTGACTTTGTGAATAAGGCCTTCATGGTCAAATTGCTGCAAAGAAACCACTACTACAGGACGCCAATATTTGAAGAGACTTGCTTGGGCCAAGAATCACCAGCAATGGAAATTTGTCCTTTGGTCTGGAGTCCAAATTGTCTTTTTTGAACGGATGATCTCAACATGTGTATTTCCCACCGTAAAGAATGGAGGAGGAGGTGTTATGGTGTGCAGGTGTTTTGCTGGTGACACTGTCTGTTATTCATTTTGAATTCAAGGCACACTTAACCAGCACTTAACCACAGCATTCTACAACGATACGCCATCCTTTCTGAGTTGGGCTTATTGGGACTATCATTTGTTTTTCAACAGAACAATGACCAAACACACCTCCAGGCTGTGTATAGGCTATATTACCAATAATAAGAGTGATGGAGTGCTGCATCAGATGACCTGGACTCCACAATCCCCCGACCTCAACCAAATTGAGATGGTTTGGGATGAGTCGGACTGCAGAGTGAAGAATTTGAAGAATCTCAAATATAAAATATATTTTGAGTTGTTTAACACTTGTTTGGATACGACATGATTCCATATGTGTTATTTCATAGTTTTGATGTCTTCACTATTTTTCTACAATGTAGAAAATAGTAAAAATAAAGAAAAACCCTTGAATGAGTAGGTGTTCTAAAACTTTTTACCGGTAGTGTACATATGAGATGAGTAATGAAAAATATGTACTGTAAACATGATTAAAGTGACTCGTGTTCCATTATTAAAGTGGGCAGTGATTTCAAGTCTATGTCCTTATGTAGGGCAGCAGCCTCTGATTTGGCTCATCTCAGTTGCGAAGAGGAATAACTTTGCAGCTGATTATGATGAATTAACAGTGCCATGCTGGTCGGTGTTAACACTCAAATAAAGCCCAGCCCTGAAACAAAACGAAGTCTGAAACTAATTTGTATGTTATATCATTGGAAAAGACAACGAATTCAGACAGATTTGCACAAAGTAGGCAGTTCAGATTTGTCACTTTAATCCCAAATATACCATGCTTTGACTAAAATGATGACATTGACTTAAATCGTTTTGCAACATCATGGGTAAGCTCTGGCCATCGTCTTTCAGCTCAAGAGTGGATTTCCACAGGTGTAGGCGTTTAAGGTCAAGACTTCCAGGGCTGAGTCTTCCACTATAACAAAGGCTGTCACTTCGCTGAACTACAGTGGCCCAACCTTTTTTGAAAGTTATTTGCCTAGAGCACAATTGCACCAATATATATATTAGACCTGTTTTTTTCTGTTAACCTGATTTTATGCTGTTGCAACCAATTGGGACAATCAAGATTTTCTGACTTTCTGAATCTGGTTGTAGTCTTTACTCAGAGACATACTTACTGGTTTCAATTGAATGAAGCCCATTTCTCTGCAAAAAAAACCCTAATAGAAAATGGAATATCGATAATCAGGAAATCACTCCTTTAACACAGTAATTGCATACTAATTACAGTTTGTGTGTAGGTCACAGGTCAAGTAGATGACAGTGATGCTTACATGCCACCCTTAACATATATACAACATGAGGCCTAAGCCAGCTGGTGCTATTCAGAAAGCTGTTGTGTGGCTGGCTCTGGCATTAGGACTGGGTGGGAACAGCTTGTGTTTAGGAGATGGGTTATGGCGTTGAAAAAGCTCCAGGGTTTGATAAATGAGGCTGTGTGGCTGGTTGCAGTACTAAACTGCTTCGCTGCTCAGCTGTGGTGACAGTGTGATTAATATTTGCACAGCATTAAGATAATTTATCATGGCCACGTGCGAGCCTCTGGGAGAAAATAGTCTGTCACATGGAGGCTGAGTCGGAGAGGAAAAAAAGTGTTGGCAGAGTATGACAGCAATTAATTCAAGCAGGAATAAACAAAGAAATGGAGACTCTATAGACGAAGATGGGGGTCACATTTCTATAAGAGCAGGAGAAAGCAAGGTGCTCGCACAAGGTGTTTGTTTCTGTCAGAATTGCCATGCAAGGTGGCAGCATTGCTTTGTGTGGACCCATATTTCTGCTGTATTATGTTGCAAAACATTGTTATCCCATAAAGTATAAAGGCTCATGAAATATGAGCAAACCAAACAGGTCAAGCTATTTTTGAAACTGACAATGCAATGCTCGAGTCCGGTTTTACCACTCAGCACTGAGCCACTGATATAATTGAAGTTTGCATTTCACCATTTGAATAAATCAAGCGTGAAATCATTAGAATCAGGCTAACTAGGAGGGGCAACAGAAAGGCAAGGAATTGACAAAATGGCAAACACTAAATATTGCAACCTCACAAAATGCACCATCTGCAGTCTAACTTTTTCAAAAAATGTGTAATCTCCAACACACAAAAGCCAAGATACACTACCATCTGCTCCACTTAGACTCCAACTCTTATGCTTTCCTATAGTGAATGTAACTCTTGTATTTTCCAAATCCCAGGTAAGATTATGAATTGCAGCAAAACATATCCATATAGAGATTAGTGCACTTGTTTTGAGGGTGCCTTGAGAATGCACATACTTATACACACAAGTCCTTCTCGGCCTTCTGAACTACATTTCCCCACTTTATCTCAGCCCAGAGTCCCAATAATTTGATTTTCATAGCAAGCTAGGATGACTGATGGTTTGGTTCGCTACTGGAAACTAACAAGTCACTTTGTTTGTTTACGAAGTTAACTACTTGCTAGTGTCATATTCTGATGTGTTTCACCTGTCCTTGTGCTTGTCTCCACCCCCTCCAGGTGTCAACCATCTTCCCAATTATCACCTGGGCATTTAAACCTGTGTTTTCTGTCTGTCTGTGCAATTTCTTCTTGTATGTTCCAAGTCAACCAGTGTGTTTTTCCCGTGCTCCTGCCTTTTCTATTCTTTTTTTGCTAGTCCTCCCGGTCTTGACCCTTGCCTGTTTTCTTGACTCTCTACCTGCCTGCCTGACCAGTCTGCCTACCCTGACCTCGAGCCTGCCTGCCACACTGTACCTCCTGGACTCTGAACTGGTTTTGACCTTTTGCTTGTCCACGACCATTCTCTTGCTTCACCCCTTTTTGGATTATTAATAAATATCAAAGACTCAAACCATCTGCCTCCCGTGTCTGCGTCTGGGTCTCGCCCTGTGCCCTTATAGTACGAACTGTCCATGACAGACCCAGCAGACTTGGACCAGCTCCACCATGCTGTCTCCCTCCAGGGGGGCATGAGGAGCTACTGCTGGACCTTTTGGAAGGGCTTCGTTCCCTGACCGAACACCATGACCAAGGGTTCAAGGCTATTATGAAGCTAGTCAGTGAGTTAGCGCATAGGCAGCCTGCCACCTCTGAGACCTCCCAACCACCCAGTAACCTGTCTACTACCAGTGGTGGGTTTGTACAGCCTACCCCGGCTCCCCGAGAACCCCGCTTACCTTCTCCGGAGCAATATTCTGGGTAGAAGAAGAACTAGCAGCTTGGGAGTTACCCCTGGGCCTCGATTCCCTTATCGTCCTTACTCTTAGGATTGATGGGCGTCTACAGGAACGCTAGAGTGAGGAGGTCTAGTCTTGGGCACACTCGTTCATCCCCTACTACTCGTTCATCTCCAAAGGAATCTGGAAGTACCCGAAGGCTGTATTTCCAAGAAGACCCGAAGCCACCCGAGTTCCCTTGCGAATCATCGGAGAAGGGTGAGTCAGATACACAAGCACTCGGGTGAGCCAGACTGGGAATACTCTAATTCCCATCAACCACACTCCTTTTTTTGTGATACTCCAGTGAGCAGACAAATCTAAGTATCTACGGGTGCTCTTTGACTCTGTGGCGGATGAGCGTTTTATGGACGCTACCCTAGTTTCTTAAGGAGGTATCCCCACTCAACTCCTCTCTGTTCCCATGGATGATAGAGCACTGGATGTCCGCTCCATTGGTAGAGTTACCCACAGTGCTGTTCCTATTAACCTCTCTTGGGTAGGGGGCAGTATTTTCACATCTGGATGAAAAGCATGCCCAAAGTAAACTGCCTGTTACTCAGGCCCAGAAGCTAGGATATGCATATAATTTGTAGATTTGGATAGAAAACACCCTAAACTTTCTACACCTGTTAAAGGGATGTCTGTGAGTGTAACAGAACTGATATGGCAGGTGAAACCCCGATGACAAACCACTAAAAGAAATATCAGCCTACCACTGTTTCCAATGGTTTTCATGTTTATTATGAGGCGAAGTCCTCCCAGATTGCAGTTTTTTTTGCATATTAGGGTACCTACGGTTTGATTGTAAACATTGTTATACTTGTTTGGATACATTTATTTGGTAACGTTTGGGATTAATTGTGTATGCATTTTGATGGAGGAAAACCGGTGGATTATTGAATGAAGCGCGCCAACTAAAATGAGTTTTTATGGCTATAAAGAAGAACAAAATTACCATTTGTGATGTAACTGGGACCTTTTGGAGTGTCAACAGAAGAAGATCTTCAAAGGTAAGGCATTTATTATATCGCTATTTCTGACTTTCGTGTCGCACCTACCTGGTTGAAAAATATTTTTTATGTTTTTGTATGCGGGGCGCTGTCCTCAGAAAATCGCATGGTGTGCTTTTGCCGTAAAGCTGGATTAACACAAGGTTAAGCTTAATTTTGATGTATAATATTTGTATTTTCATGAATGTTAAATATTTATATTTCTGTACTTTGAAATTCGTGCTCTGCAATTTCACCGCATGTTGGCCAGTTGGGACGCTACCGCCCATCAGAAGTTCATCTGCGGGTTTCAGGAAATCACCGTGAGAATATACAGCTTCTCCTCATTGAGTCCCCCAATGTTCCAAAAACACAACCCCGTTATTGACTGGACCATGAGTTCTATCCTGGGTTGGAGTCTGTTCTGCCATTCCCATTGCCTCAAAGCAGAGCAGCCTTCCCCGAGATGGCCTCATCAGGGCTTAATAAGTCAAGCCTTGGATTTCTTTGCCGTCCCCGCAGAGTACCATGACCTACCGGAGGTCTTCAGTAAGGCACGGGCTAATTCTCTTCCCCAGCATCGTCCCTACGATTGTGCAATTGACATTCTCCCAGGCACCACACCACCTTGTGATCGTCTATATTCCCTATCCGGCCTGGAGACCAAGGCCATTGAGGAGTATATTGAGGACTCTCTGGCTGCTGGAGGCATCCATCCTTCTGCATCCCCTGCCGGCGCAGGGATTTTCTTTGTGGAAATGAAGGACAAGACCCTGCGTCCGTGCATTGACTACCAGGGCCTTAATGACATAATGATCAAGAATCGTTACCCCTTACCTCGCCTTAGCTTTCGAATCTTCTCTAAGGGACTACCATCATCTCCAAGCTGGACCTTCGGAATGCCTACCACCTGGTTCAGATACTCGAAGGGGATGAGTGGAAGACAGCCTTCAACACTGCCAGTAGACATTTATGAGTACCGGGTCATGCCGTTTGGACTCAAAAAACGCCCCGTGGTCTTCCAGGCCCTGGTAAACAATGTGATGCGGGTCTTGTTCAACCGTTTCGAGTTTGTCTACCTCAACGACATCCCGTTCTTTTCCCCGTTCTGTTCCCATGGTCCCCAGCGGTTGACAGGGCCTTTGTGGACCTGAAGCGTCAGTTCGCTACGGCCCCCATCCTCGTCTATCCGGACCCGTCCCGTCAGTTTTTGGTTGAGGTCAATGCTTCTGACGTTGGAATGGGGGCTATTCTATCCCAGCAATCCGTCCATGACCAAAAGCTCCATCCTCGTGCCTTCCTGTCCCATCATCTCAACTCTGCAGAAAGAAACTAGAACGTGGGTAACTGAGCACTCCTGGTGGTCAAGATGGCACTGGGGGAGTGGAGACACTGGCTGGAGGGAGCAGAACATTCATTTTTGGTTTGGGCTGACCACAAGAATTTGGAATATCTCCACACAGCCAAGCGCCTTAACTCCATGCAGGCCCAGTGGGCTCTGTTATTCACCAGGTTCAACAAATGTTCCTATTGCCCAAGGTCCAAGAATGTTAAGGCCTGACATCCTCTCTCGCATGTACAGTCCCTCTGCCACATCTGACTCCGAGACCATCCTCTCTACCTCATTTCTTGCGGCTGCTGTGAGCTAGGGTATTGAGACCCTGGTCCCAATGGCATAACGTTCCCAGCCTGCCCCTGGAGGGGGCCCAGCTAACCGGCTGTTTGTCCCTAATTCAGTCTGGTGCCTGGTCATGGAATGGACTCATTCTTCCTGGCTTACCTGTCATCCGGTTTCCCGTCTAACCCTGGCCTTTCTCAGACAACGTTTCTGGTTTCCCACAATGGTTCCTGATGCATTTACCTTCGAAACAGCTTGCACTGTTTGTTCAGAATAAGACCCCTTCCGGCCTCCTTCAGCCACTACCTGTCCCTCATCATCCCTGGTCCTGGACTTTGTCACTGGGCTCCCTCCTTCTGATGGCAACACCGTCATTCTAACGGTAGTGGATCGGTTTTCCAAGGCCATCCATTTCATCCCTCTCCCCAAACTACTCTCTGCCAAAGAGACGGCCCAGCTCAGGATCCACGGACTTCCGGTGGACATGGTCTCCGACCGGGATTTTGGAAGGCATTCTTCACCCTTATTTGGTCGTAGGCCAGCCTGTCCTGCGGATTCCATCCCCAATCCAACAGCCAGTCGGCGCAGGCAAACCTAAGACCTGGAAAGAACCTTAAGATACTTTGTCTCGACCAACCCCACTACCTGGAGCCGACAACTAGTTTGGATTGAGTATGCCCAGAACACCCTTCCCTGTTCGTTCATGGGACTCACCCCATGGAGCACTCAAAAGGGGAATCAGCCTCCACTCTTCCCAGAAAAGGAAGTCAACTTACCCTCGGCCCAGATGTTCATCCACCGCTGTCGGTGTACCTGGAGAAGAGCCTGGGCGGCGTTTCTCAAGACCAACTACAGGTATCGTCGACAAGCGGATCGCCGCCGGATTCCAGCTCCTCGCTATTGCAGATGGTTTGGCTCTCCACACGGGACCTGCCCATTCAACCTTCCCCCCATTTCATTGGCTCTTTCCCCATCTCTAAAGTCCTTAGTTCCACTACTGTTCATCTTTTGGTACCTCTTACACTCACTGTTCACCCTACATTCCATATGGTTAAAATGAAGCCCATGTCTCACAGCCCTTTGTCTTCTGTTTCCAGGCCCACCCCTCCGCCCGTGTCTTTGATGGTCATCCGGTGTACATGGTGAGATGCGTCCTGACTGGTCGACCGTGGGGCAGGGGTTTCCAGTACCTGGTTGACTGGGAGAGTTATGGCCCGGAGGAGAGGTGCTGCGTCCCCGCTAGACACATCCTGGACCCAGCCCTCATCGCCAACAATTGTGCAAGTTCTCCCACTTAAAAATATGAGAGAGGCCTGTAATTTTCATAATAGGTACACTTCAACTATGACAGACATAGAGAAGAAGAAAAATCCAGAAAATCACATTGTAGGATTTTTGAAATCTGACACAGCAGTTGTATTAATGAAGCAGCCTCACGGGCAGCCCAGATCTTGATTCCATATTCTGCAGGTTTAGATGGTATGTACTGCCTGAAGAGGCAGCGGCCCCTAAATGGCATAAGCTGCTCATCAACAGTAACGTTGGGCCCAGGGTTGTAAAACAGGGGAAGAAGGTCCACCCACTTGTCCAACACTCATCTGATTGCAGCTCTCTGCTGCCAAGCTGGTCTGGTGTCTCAGTTATTGAAGAAGATAATCCTGGAAATAATGAGTCATTGATCCACAGAAAAGTTATCTGCCAGTTTTTGCATCCCTTAGGGATTCTGTGGATTCTCCACTGGATCTGAAACCACCAGCAAGGATAAGAACCCCAAGATAAGAACTACCATCTCTCTCCAAAAACACGCCTTCCCTCGAAATTAGTGCAATCCAGAATGACTTTCTGAATGGTGTCTGGGATGAAAAATACAAAAGAAGACTTTGTCCTGCACATGAGTAACCGCCATCCGCGACGAAGGCCCTGGTTGCATCCTTTTCACATTGGTAGCCATGCCGGGTGGCTCATTCCTTGGGCAAGATGAACATTCAATTTCACAATTTTTTGACATCCAGGTCCTGGGGCTAGCTGCTGACGAGCTGGCTGAGGGTCAATCTCATCCTCTTCTTCCAACTCACTGTCATATTCCGAATTGACTGAGACATGATCCTCATATTCTGAAAACTCTTCATCTTCCAAAATGGAAGACTGTCACGTATACTCCCTCTCCACCGCTCTAGGTCACCAGTCTTCTCATTATTATGCACACCTGTCATCATCGTTACGCACACCAGCGCCTCATCAGACTCACCTGGACTTCATCACCTTCCTGATTACCTTCCCAAAATCTGTCACTCCCTTTTGTTCCTTCCCCAGGCGTTATTGTTTCTGTTGGTGTTCATGTCTGTACGCTACCCGTGTCAAATCAAATGTATTTATATAGACCTTCTTACATCAGCTGATATCTCCAGTGCTGTACAGAAACCCAGCCTAAAACCCCAAACAGCAAGCAATGCAGGTGTAGAAGCATGGTGGCTAGGAAAAACACCCTAGAAAGGCCAAAACCTAGGAAGAAACCGAGAGAGGAACCAGGCTATGAGGGGTGGCCAGTCCTCTTCTGGCTGTGCCGGGTGGTGATTATAACACAACATGGCCAAGATGTTCAAATGTTCATTAATGACCAGCATGGTCTAATAATAATAATCACAGTAGTTGTCATGGGTGCAACAAGTCAGCACCTCAGGAGTAAGTGTCAGTTGGCTTTTCATAGCCGATCATTAAGAGTATCTCTACCTCTCCTGCTGTCTCTAGATAGTTGCAGGTCTGGGACAGGTAGCACGTCCGGTGAACAGATCAGGGTTCCATAACAAACTGACGCTAGCCCCCTGACACATAAACTACTGCAGCATAAATACTGGAGGTTTAGACAGGAGGGTCAGGAGACACTGTGGCCCCATCCGATGAGACCCCCGGACAGGGCCAAACAGGCAGGATATAACCCCACCCACTTTGCCAAAGTTCTACACAATATTGTGCTGCTGATGCCAGGTGCCATAGTAGTCTCTTTCTGCTGTAAAGCAGAGGGTCACCAAGCATGTGGTGCAGGTGATGGGGGACTTAATTTTGCAAAGAACACAGCGACGCCTCCATGCTGTGCCCTTTTGGCCCTGAGGCACATCCATGCCTGCAGAAATACATTTGGGCAGATGAACACCACTTGTGGCAGGAGCAGAGTGAACCCGTTTCAGTGGGGGATGGACACCTTGGATCTGGGGGCTGCCATTCGGAGTCAGTGTCACTGTGAAAGAAATGTTCAGTTAGAATAGTTTCACATATGAGCCCTGTATCAACAGGTATAATAAACAGATGTATATATATAGAGTACAGGGAACATAAGGTTGAATATATTATGACAGATCAGCTAGATCTACTGTCTTTATTATATTACAACAGACCAGCTGTATCTACAGTCTCCAATTCACTTTGGCCATTGTTGTGGTCCTGCCCTCCCCTCCACAGCCTCAAATAGGCTATTTCATGTGGATTGGGGTGAGGCGGCAGACACACGCATCTCACATTTCATGACATTACATGTTTATATATTGCTTCAAAAAATTACAAAAAATTCACAAATAATATTTTATATTATTAATTTCAAACAAGGGCATTAGCATGAGAATAATTTACCAGTCCAAAACGATGTCCTCCACGCCAAATGAATCGTCCTACAAAAATCTCTGTCTCACTTTCCCAATCAATTTATTCTATAATTGTGTGTACATCTGTATATCTAGACTTAGATTTAGCTTTCCCTGACTTAGTCACCATAATGATTGATATATAAACAGCTGAATCTGTTTACCGAAACAACGCTGTGCGTAATATGTGTTGCTCCTTCCGGTATGAAACTTCAATAGCGAATTACTCTCTTTACACCGGAGCTTACTACATGGGTTGGTCTTGCAACACATAAACGTGACCTATTGCCGTTTACCTCAGCTCATTGGCTATCTACCCAGCTAGATTTCAAGACGATCAGTGGTCATTGGGTTAAAATACAGTCAATCAACGAAGCAGCAGGCAAAACATTGGTGCACAATGATGTCACTACTTGTTGTCTTCAAATCGGTTTCTTTCAGTCAATACGTCCCGCGAAATGACCCATCAGGTTTGATTGTGTTACAAACAAACCAGTTGATTGGAGTGAAACCAAACATGACTGGAAAAGACACGTTCTGTGTGGGTTATTTACCTGGAATGTGTCGTCGAAAATGGAATGAGACGGAATTCACGACACAAGCGGTTCACAAAATGTTTCGTGTTAGGCTATAAAAATGGATTTTTATCAAAGAAAAGATAATTAATTGTGTAACAATGAGCTTTGGGATTGCAAACAGACGAAGATCGTCAAAGGTAAACTATTTATTTTAATGCAGTTTGTGATTATGTTACGCCTGTGCTGGTTGAAATTCTTGTTTTTTTATGGGGCTCTATACTTAGATAATCGCATCGTATTCTTTCGCAGAAAATCATTTTTTAAATCTGACAACGCAGTTGGATTAGCAATATTATAGGCTTTCGATACATGTGAGACACTTGTATTTTCATGAATGTTTAATATGACTATTTATGTAGCGATCACCGTATGTTGTGGAATTTCAGCCCGCAACCGGGTTTCGTGCTCAGAGAGGTTAAGGAGAAGTTTATCTAAAATTCCATGTGTAATAGTTGTATCTTTTATCAATCTTTATTATGAGTATTTCTTTAAATTGATGTGGCTCTCTCCAAAATCACCTCATCTTTTGGAACTACTGAACGTAACACGCCAATGTAAAATGAGATTTTTGGATATAAATATGAACTTTATCGAACAAAACATACATGTATTGTGTAACATGAAGTCCTATGAGTGTCATCTGATGAATATCATCAAAGGTTAGTGATTAATTTTGCCTGAAAAATGGGTGGAAAAATGACTGTGTTTTTCTGTGACTTGGTGGTGACCTAACATAATCGTTTGTGGTGCTTTCTCTGTAAAGCCTTTTTGAAATCAGACACTGTGGCTGGATTAAGAATTGTATCTTTAAAATGGTGTAAAATACTTGTATGCTTGAGGAATTTTAATTATGAATTTGGCGCCCTGCACTTTCACTGGCTGTTGGCGGGGTGGAACGCTACCATCCCGAATATCCCAGACAGGGTAAAACACACTGTTTTGCAAAGGACTTCAGTGGACTCAACAGCACTCTGTAGGGTATCACCATAATGTAGCCGGAGGATAGCTAATTTCCGTCTACCTCTGGGTACATTTACTTCAATACAAAACCTAGGAGGCTCATGGTTCTCAACCCTTCCATAGACTGACACAGTAGTTATGATAACTTCCGGAGGACGTCACCCAACCTTTCAGAGCTCTTGCAGCATGAACTGACATGTTGTCCACCCAATCAAAGGATCAGATAATGAACCCAGTACTGAAAGCATAAGATACAGCGAGCTACCACTGCAGTGCAGTGCATAACCTGTGGTGAGTAGCTGACTCAAAGAGATAGAAAGACAATTCTTTAAGTTAACTAATTTATTTATATAAAATAAAGGAAAAGTAAGAGGGCGAGATAGCTATATTTCATTGTTTTCCTTTCACTTAGCTAGCAAATGCAGCTAGCTGGTTTAGCCTACTCAAACACCTGGCTCAAACAGAGAGGGATGTTATGTTAGCTAGCTGGCTATGGCTATCCAGCATTGGAGCTCTTCCAAGTCAAGGTCAGTTTTTGGTTTTACACATCTATTACCACTGGGGCCCTCCGGTGTAACTGCTAAACTGCTTGCTGAATGTACACTACTTTTTGATTGTAGAGGGTTTACTAAGACATTATTTTTTGTAGTTTTGTTTACTATGATGTTAGCTAACATGGTGACAACAATGTAGGATATGTGTAGCGGTTAGCTGATCTGTTTTGCACGGAAGGGAAAAGGTAAGAGGAGGAGAGCATGTAGATGCGAGGAGGAATTCTATCATGAGCAAAATGATCATGCTGTTTGTATGTGGCTGCTATGAAAGTGAACTGTGTTTACATGTTTTTTAAAATTTGTTATTATTGAACCTTTTATTTAACCAGGTAAAACCCATTGAGACCCAGTATCTCCTTTTCAAGGAAGACCAGGCCAAGAAGGCAGCAACAATCAAAACATTACATAATTACAACATACAACAATAGAACAAAACATGATCTAGCCTAAAAAAAGCATTTACACTCCTCCGTAACAGTCTCCCATTAATATTTTTTATTAATTAATTGGCGCTAACATATCTAGATGAAGCATGAATTGTAGACTATTCCATGTCTCTGGTGCACAAGAAGAGAAGGTAGTCTTGCCTAATACTGTGAATGTCCTGGGGACTTTAAGGAGCAATCACCTAGCAGACTGCGTATAGTAACTGCTGGTGGTGATGGAGACCAGACTACAGATGTAATGAGGGAGTTTACCCAAATGGGACTTTTAGATGAGCACATATAAAGTGAGGTCCAACATACCATTTAGTACGAAGTGCAATGGTGGGTGAGTGACTTGACATTTGTAATAAAGCAAAAGGATGCATGATCAACAGAGTCCAGACTCTGTAAGACGGAGGAGGTTGCATGGATATACAACAAGTCACCATAATCAATTACAGAGAGAAAAGTGGCCTGAACAAGCGTCTTCCTAGCCGTAAGCGGGAAGCAAACCTTATTAGAAAATCAAAACCCAATTTCAAGTTAAGCTTCGTCACAAGATTATCCACAGGAACATTAAAGGACAATTTGTCATCCAACCAAATACCTAGGTATTTGCAGGATGACACTTTTTCAATGGATAAGCCACCAGATGTGACAATGCTAACCTTCTCTGGCAGAGTTCTAGCTCTGGAAAAGTTCATGAATGTATTTTTTTGTACATTCAAGACCAGTTTGAAACCATAAAGGGAGACCTGCAGTGACTGAAAAGCAGTCTGGAGCTCTTCAACAGCCTGAACCAGTGAAGGAGCACATGAATATATGACTGTATAATCTACATATAGATGTAACTTTGCTGGTTGCATCCCATTTCCCAAATCATTAATAAGAGAACAACACAGGAGATAAAATGGAACCCTGGGGGCACACCTCTATTAATCTCAAGAAAGCTAGACTTGTGATTGTCAGTATATACACATTGTGTTCTGTCAAAAAGATAGTTCCTAAACCAATTTTCTGCCCATTCAATGAGACCAATGTTTCTGAGTCTAGCTTGCAACAATTCATGGTCAAGTGAATCAAAGGCCTTTGATAAATCCACAAACAGATCAGCACAATGTTGCTTTGTATCTAGAGCATTAGTGATGTCTTTTGCCACTGCCATAGCTGCAGTTGTGGTGCTGTGCCCCGATCTAATGCCAGACTGGATCACGCTCAGTATGTTCTTTTCAATTAAGACGTTTTTTAACTGAGTTCATAGACTTCGGCAAGGATAGGGAGTTTGGAGATAGGACGATAGTTATTAGCATCTGAAGGATCTCCACTGGGGGGGGGGTCATTAGCTGATTTCCAAATGCTGAATATGGAATTGGTCAAGGGAATCAAGTTGAAAATGTGAGCCACAAGTTCAGCAATACTACCAGCCGCTATCTATAAGAGGTAGGGGCCCAGGTTGTCAGGACCTGCAGACTTTTTAGTGTCTATTGCCTTTAGTGTTTTATAGACCTCAGTATAAAAAACAGGCTCAAAGTTAAAATGATTCACGAGGGCCTATATCATAGTTGACTGTAATAGAGTTTACATTAGAGGATTGGGCCCCACCATTAACAAAAATAGAACCAGCAGATATGAAGTGCTTGTTAAAAACCCTTACAATATTGGCGTTATCCTTCACTTCATTAGAATCCATCATTAAATGGTCAGGAAGGCCAGAGGATACATTAGAACCTGACACTGATTTGATTACCTTCCAGAACTTGTTAGGGTTGTTTAGGTTCTCTGTAACTGCATTTAAATAGTAATCTGATTTGGACTTCCTGATCAATCCTGTGCATTTGTTTCTTAGTGCTCTAGAGGCCCAGTCAACAGGAGCATTTGTATGACTAGTTTAAGCCCAAGAGATATTTTTCTCTATCTAATTAATTCTGGCATTGTTATCTGAAAACCAGGGATTGTCCCTTCCATAGATTCAACATTTCTTCACAAGGTTATGCTTATCACAAATGGGCAGACATTTTATATAAAAATAGTCCCAGGCAGTGTCAGCATCGGGAATCAAACTTACTCTGTCAAGACTATGTTACAGATCATGTAAGAACGCTTGCTCATCAAACTGTCTAAAATGTATTTTAAAAATATAACGGGTTTTGGATTTGGTCATAATTTGTATTTCTAACACAATCAATTGCACAGTGATCACTGACATCATTACAGAATATTCCAGTCAATGTGTATTAGTGAGGGTTATTCGTTAGAATAATGTCCAATAGCGTTGATTTGATAGATGCTCTGGCATTCGGTCTTGTAGGCTCATTCATTAATTGAGTGAGATGCAGAGAGTCACACAGTTCTTTAAAAGAGTCCGATACTAGATGCCTGGATGTAAGCGTGTCCCAGTTAAAATCTCCTAAAAGAATGAATTCTGAATCATTTAGCTTGTGCAGGACATCAGAAAGATGTGCATCTCCCGATGCCGAGGGCGGTCTGTAGCAGCCGACTACAGTGATGTGGGAGTCCTTAAATACGTTCACTTTAACCGCAAGCAATTCAAAATGTTTGGCTTTGGTAAGCGAGAGAATTTCAGAGGTGTTAAACTCGGATTTAACATAAATTGCAACCCCTCAACCCCCCACCTCCTCCTGCAACCCCTCCTGGATTCATCCAATCCATTCTGAAAGCTGAGTACCCATCAATAGAAATCGAGTTATTTGACATAGATTTATTTAGCCAAGTTTCTGATAAAACCATTATGTCTGCAAAATTATGTCTGTTTTGGCCCATATTCTAATCATGTCTATTTTTGGAAAATGACTTCTGACATTGACATGCAAGAGGCCAAAACCTGCTCTGTTTTTAAAATCATAGGGAGTTGCTAGAGATTGCATGGTATCTACCGGCCCAGGGTTTGGTCGCACATTACCAGAGATCAACAATAAAAGCACAACAATATATCTCAGTTGCCCAATGCGTGAGGACTTGGTGGAGCCAGCACATTGTCTTTCGACACAGAAAAAAAGTAAATCAATAGTTTGCGATTTTAGAAGTTTGCCATCAAATGTAGGTCCAGTTGAGTTTGAGAGTGGAACAAATGCAATTGCAGAGAGAGACCAAGTTCCTGGTGGTATTGACATGGTCTCGTCGGAGTGTTTGCTAATTGTAGGGCACAAGGCGAAGATAATTCACTCACTCATTGATCATTCAGCCTATTTAATCCAGGATGCCATTGAGTAAAGAGCAGGCACAGTGACGCATAATGCATGTTTATAGAGTCATTTATAGAGGTATTTCAGTACAGGTGTGCAACGAGCAGTTGTGTAGTCTACTTTTGTTAAACAAAATTCAAAAGGCATGTTTGTGTATATGACCAGTCTGTTTCATGTGCTTTCACAGGAAAAAAGGATGGATTACACAACATGCAATTTTATACTTGTACATCAACAAAAAAGTAGAAGACACTTGTGCTGTGATGCAGTTACCCCATGCTGCTGTGACTGCATATAAAACGTTATAGGCCTACATGTATGTGTACACGTCCATGTAATATATGCAATAATATGGTGCATATTATGATTATTAGGCCCTAAAAGTGTGTTTGTATACAAGGCTGAAGAAAGAGGTAACTCCTTTTTCAATTCATTTTTAATCTTAATTTTCAAGGTTTTGAATGCTCTTCTGTTATCAATACACTAACACAATACATGTAATTATACATTTCAAAGGGGAAAAAAACTTTAGAACAATCTGACAATCTCGGCTCTCCACACTCTGAGTCATTTGAACAGTCACTTAAATACACATTATCAAATGACTTTGATCATCTTAAAACTATAGACCTCCATTCTTTATTTTCTTTCCTAAACACTTGAGCGTGCTGTCTCTGATCAACTTTCTCATTTCTCTCAGAGCGATCTTCTTGACCCTAACCAGTCAGGCTTCAAGACGGGTCACTCAACCGAGACTGCTATGTCACGGAGGCTCTCCGCACTGCCAAAGCTGACTCTCTCTCCTCTGTTCTCATCCTCCTAGATCTATCCTCTACTTTTGATACCGTGAACCATCAGATCCTCCTCTCCACCCTGTCAGGGCCGGGCGTCTCATTCTTTGCACACTTTTGGATTGCATCCTACCTGGCAGGCAATTCCACTAAGTGACGTGGAGAAGATCGGTGTCTGCACCACATATTCTCCTTCCCCCTTCTAACACCCAGGTGGCGACACACATCTCTATGTGCCTGGCAGATATCTCAACTTGGATCTCGGGCCCACCACATCAAGCTCAACCTTGACAAGACAGAATTGCTCTTCCTCCTGGGGAAGTCCTGCCCGTTCACAGACCTCTCCATCGTGGTTGGAAACTCCAGTGTCTCTCTCTCGGAGTGCAAAGAACCTTGGAGTGACCCTGGACAACACCCTGTCATTCTCTCTAAACATCAATGCAGTGACCGCTCCTGCAGGTTCGTGCTCTACCACATCCGTGAAGTACGACCCTACCTCACACAGGAATTGGCGCAGTTCCTAATCCAGGCACTTGTCCTACTATCTGGACTACTGCAACTCGCTGTTGGCTGGGCTCCCCGCTTGTGCCATTAAACCTGTAAAATATATCCAGAATGCTGCAACCCTCCTTCTTTTCAAGTTTTCTCATGTCTCCCCTCTCCTCCGCATACTTCACTGGCTTCCAGTCGAAGCTCGCATCCACTACAAGAACATGGTACTTTTCTACAGAACAGCAAGAGGAACTGCCCCTCCCTACCTTCAGTCTATTCTCAAACCCTACACCCCAACCCAAGCACCCCGCTCAGCTACCTCAGGTTTCTTGGCCCTTCCACCCCCAGTTCAAGCTCTTTTCTGTCCTGGCACCCTAATGGTGAGACCAGCTTCCCCCTGGAGCTATGACAGAAAAGTCACTGCCCATCTTCTGAAATCATCTGACACCGTATCTCTTCAAACAGTATCTTAAATAATCCTACACCTCACTTTGTAAGGAGTTAGGCCTATGACTTTCTTTGGACTTCTTCACAAACACACTGCTAGGACCTAATAATATCATAGCATATAAGGATGTATGTACACTTGCCTACAGGTAGGTTATGCCTACAAAATGTTATATGCGTTTCTATAATCATTATCTAGCCTTTCTATAATCATTATCTAGCCTATCTTGTCACCCGTGTAACAAAGTGTAAATTGACTGGTCTGGCTAGGTTCCACAAGCGTCCAGTAGAGTCCGCAGCTACTCCAGGAATCCACTAAGGTGAAGCCTAGCCTCCTTGGCTTCGTACTTTCCTGTCAATTCTGTAACACATGCTATTGACGTAGTGACCTAGCCTATTTACAGTGGGTCTTCCTTTAAAAGTTTTGAGCTTATGCTGCGACCGTTTGTGGTAGACGGTGGCAATTTGTGGTAAATTGCATCATTCTGTCAACAATGGCTGACACATAAATAATGTGCCATAGAATTCTGCAGAACCCCGCAAGCTGTGCTGCAGTACGCCACAACTTTTAACTTGTTTGGGATAGGGGGCAGTATTTTGACGTCCAGATGAAAAGAGTGCCCAAAGTAAACTGCCTGTTACTCAGGCCTAGAAGCTAGGATATGCATTTAATTGGTAGATTCGGATAGAAAACACTAGCGTTTCTAAAACTGTTAAAATTATGTATTATGTCTGTGAGTATAACAGGACTGATATGGCAGGCAAACCCCCAGGACCAACACAACCCCCCCAAAAAATCAGCTTACCACTATTTTCAATGACTAGTACTTTCATTATAAGGCCAAGTCCTCCCAGATTGCAGTTCCTAGGGCTTTCACTAGATGTCAACAGTCTTTAGAAAGACTTTCAGGCCAGTTTTTGGAAAAATTATCCAGAAATTTTATTTTTTCTAGGTGGCTCCCATTTTGACTTTAGTGTTTCCAAGAGGGTGGATGAAAGCATGTTCTTTCTTATTTATCTCCGGTAATGAACATACTATTCTCCGTTAACATCCCCATGTTTTAAATTATATAGTTTATTTGCGTATTATGAAACCTATGGTTTGATTATAAACATTGTTTGACTTGTTTGCAAAAGTTTACTAGTAAAGTTTGGGATTCATTTTGTAAACATTTTGATTGAGGGAAACTGGATGGATTATGGACTGAAGAGCACCAGCCAAACTGAGTTTTTATCGATATAAAGAAGGACATTATCGAACAAAAGGACCATTTGTGATGTAACTGGGACCTTTGGAGTGCCAACAGAAGAAGATCATCAAAGGTATGGCATTTTTTTAATCGCTATTTCTGACTTTCGTGTCATACCTGCCTGGTTGAAATATGTTTTTTGTGTGTTTGTATGCGGGGCGCTGTCCCCAGATAATCGCGTGGTTTGCTTTCGCCGTAAAGCCTTTTTGAAATCTGACACGGTGGCTGGATTAACAAGAAGTTATTATTTATTTTGATGAATTACACTTGTGAATTAATTAAAGTTAAATATTTATAGTATTTTAATTTGAATTTGGTCGTCTGCATATTTTTGGACACTGTCCATTAGCTATTTAAACCGACAGTGTCCAAAAAGGGAAGCCAAACCTACTATAGATTGAATGTTGCACTCATTCACACCAGATAGGTTATAGCACAGATGATACTATTGCATATTGGACTTTAGTATAGTCTACACTTCAAAATATTTATTAGGCCTACACTAATTGTGCTTGTATTATAAGTCGAAGAGCAGACAACACATAGTAAATTAATAATATGTGTATGAAAGGAGCTTCTTGTAATGGAATAGGCCTTAAACAGAAATATGTCACTAAAATAAAGATGGAAAGAAAGAAAGAAGATCAAAATCCATGGCCAGTCCATTCGATTCATCCAGGACATGTCTGCTCGACTGAGAAAAAAATGCAAGGAATACATTCTGATGGATTCAAATCTACATTTTTTCCGCCAGCGCTGTGGGCATGGAAAGGAACGCAAAGGATAAACAAGCTGCAAGAATCCTTTCCAGCCGAAGGTAGAGATCCCCCTGCCCTGAGGAGAGGACGAAGCAGGAAAAAAGCGATAAGCACACCAGGTTACATACAGAACAGCTTATCGTAAATTTGAACAATATTATTTCCCCCTTCCCCTAATACAATCTACACTCTACTTTCCCCAAGTAACTGTTCGTCTCAAGGAAGTAACAATTGAAATAGCCGATGCCAATGAGCTACATGGACACTAAAATACAATACAAATGAGGAAATATAGCAAGTATGTCAATAACTGTTCTATGGATGTGTGTGGGTAGGTGGGTGTATGTGAGTGTGTGTGTCTATGCATATGAATGAGCCTCCCGAGTGGCTCAGCGGTCTAGGCAGGTCATCTCAGTGCTAGAAGTGGCACTACAAACTCTGGTTCGATTCCAGGCAGTATCACAACTGGCTGTGATTGGTAGTCCCATAGGGCAGCACACATTTGGCCCAGAATCATCCAGGTTAGGTTTTGACCGAGGTAGGCCGTCATTGTAAACAACAATTGTATTTATTTTTGTGACTTGCAAATATGCTGTAAAGAGTTTTGGCCAAATTAGGAGAGGAGGTCAAGTCATAATTATTCCTTGTTGGTGGTTATTGGCGAAAGTGGAGATGTGTTCTAACCGGGGGATTGGGACAGGGGAGCTGGGAGGGCTTCACTCATCTCACTACGGTCTCCCGGTGGACCAACTCTCCCTTAGTAGAGCCCCACCAGCCACTAAACTTAAATTTAATTCACAAGGTATTACAAACTGACCACAGTATTTAAGTGGCAGTCGTTCTCCAATGTATTTACAATGTGGTACATTAGGTCGAGGAGTGCGAGCTTAAAAAGTTATAGCACCTTAAAGTACAAAGTAATTGCTTAATGTTTTTTGTTTTTTCTCTGTTACTGTTTCCTTAGCCTACATGTTCACATGGTTTATATGAACATATTCACATGTTTATATACAAAACATTAAGGACACATGCTTCTTCCGTGACATAGACTGACCAGGTGAATCCAGGTGAAAGCTATGATCTCTTGTGGGTGTCACTTAAATCCACTTCATTCAGTGTAGATGAAGGGGAGGAGACAGTATTTTTAAGCCTTGAGACAATTGAGACATGGAGAGTAAGATTGCGCCGACAGATATGCCAGCTCTGCTTCTAGCTCCTAAGCAACTTTGCAGCATTTAATTTTTTTTGTGTGTTATTTCTTACATTATTAGCCCAGAAAATGTTTGTTATTACATACAGCCGGAAATAAGATGTGGATATCAGAGCGGCAGAACTCACCAGCATTACGACCAGGAATATGACTATCCTGAATTGCATCCTTTGTCCATAACCCCCAGGGCAATTTAACTTATCCCAGAGGCTGCTTCAAAACATCACCTACGGAGAAGTGGTATTCGGAGTGGACTTCTAGTCCAACTCAGGAGGCATGCACACCATCCACCGCTTCCGCGTATATTACTCGCTAATGTTAAGTCTCTTTGTAATAAAGTAGATGGGCGAGGATCTCCTTCCAGAGAGCCATCAGGGATTGTAACATACTCTGTTTCACGGAAACATGGCTCTGTCGGGATATACTGTCCCCGTCCATTCAGCCATCTGGGTTCTTAGTACATTGCACATACAGGAATAAAGAATTCTCTGGGATGAAGAAAGGTGGGTGTGTATGTTTCATGATCAACCACTCATGTACGATCGGCATGTGATTATGATGACATACAGAAACTCCAGTCCTTTTGTTCACCCAACCTGGAATACTTCACAATCAAATGCCAATCGTATTACCTCCCAAGATAATTTTCTTTGTGTTGTGTCTACTCCCGCTCTTGCCCTCTGGCGTTCGACATTGCCGGTTTACTAACTATCGGTCCTGGGAAAAATCATTACATGCACCTGTCATGCATCATTACGTGCACCTGCGCTTCATCATTACGGACACCCGGACTCTATTACCTCACTCATTATCTCCACTTTATCTGGCACCTCTTTCCCCAGGCAGTATTGTTTCTGTTGTTCATGTCTAGACGCTACTCCTACGTTGTATCGTTCCATGTTACTTGTTATATTAAACTTACCACCTGCACCTGCTTCTTGATTCCCAGCGTCTACGTTACACTACGGTTATAGTCACTGCTGTGTATATTCCCCCTCAAGCCGACACCACAATGGCCTCAAAGAACTACACTGGACTTTATGCAAACAGGAAAGCACATATCCTGAGACCACATTTATTGTTGCATGGGATTTTAACCAAGCAAATTTGAGGAACGCTAACAAAGTTATACCAACACATTGACAGTAGTACTAGCACTGGTAAAACATTGGAACTTTTCGATATCCTTACTAGGCCACCCCTTGTACCTCCTTTGGCAAATCTGATCATGACTCCATTTTGCTCCTCGCTTCCTATAGGCAGAAACTCAAACAGGAGTTACCCATGCGTCTACGTTACACTACGGTTATAGTCACTGCTGTGTATATTCCCCCTCAAGCCGATACCACAATGGCCTCAAAGAACTACACTGGACTTTACGCAAACAGGAAAGCACATATCCTGAGACCACATTTATTGTTGCATGGGATTTTAACCAAGCAAATTTGAGGAACGCTAACAAAGTTCTACCAACACATTGACAGTAGTACTAGCACTGGTAAAACATTGGAACTTTTTGATAGGCTTACTAGGCCACCCCTCGTACCTCCTTTGGCAAATCTGATCATGACTCCATTTTGCTCCTCGCTTCCTATAGGCAGAAACTCAAACAGGAGTTACCCATGCTAAGGTCTATTCAATGATGGTCTGTCTAATCAGAATCCATGCTTCAAGATGATTTTGTTCATGCAGACTGGGTTTATGTTCTGGGTAGCCTCTGAGAATAACATTGATGAATATACGGATACAGTGACTGAGTTCATCAGGAAATGCATAGGAGATGTTGTACCGACTATTAAAACATACCCAAACGAGGAAAAATTAAAGCGCGGACCACTGTATTTAACCATGGCAAGATGACTGGAAATATCTTCAGATACAAACAGTGTAGTTATCCCCTACATAACCTGTTTTGGAGACTGGAATTTGTTGGAATTGTGGATGACTGACGTGCCCAAAATAAACTGCCTGTTACTCAGGTCCAGAAGCTAGGATATGCATATACTTGGTAGCATTGGATAGAAAACACACTGACATTTCTAAAACTATTACAATAATTTCTGTTAGTATAACATAACTGATATGGCAGGCGAAAACCTGAGGAAAATCCATACAAAATGTTTTTTTTTGTTGGTCACAGGCCAGTTTTTGCCTATGGGAAATACAAATAGATAGGACCCCGATTGCAGTTCCTATATCTTCCACTAGATGTCAAGAGTCTTTAGAAAGGGTTCCAGGCTTGTTTTTATGAAAAATGAACAAGTAGTTGGAAGAACAACAAGGTGTTTCTCATTAGAAAAGTGGTCTTGTTGGCGCGTGACTGAGGTGTGCGCTCTTCGTTATTTATCTTCCCTATTGAACATACTATTCTCTGTCTTAAATATGATCATTTATTTAGATATTAGAGCACGTGGGGATTAATTAGAAACATCGTTTGACTTGTTTGAATGAACTTTACTGGTAACTTTTTGGATTCGTTTGTGTGCATGTTGAATGAGTGGATTACTGAGATCATTGGCACCAACTAAACAGACTTTATTGAACAAAAGGATCATTCATTGTGTTTCTGGGACCCTTGGGATTGCAAAACAGAGAAAGATCTTCAAAGTTAAGTGATTTATTTAATCATTGTGATTTTGTGATGCCTGTGCTGGTTGAAAAAGTATTTTGGTGTGGGGTGCTGTCCTCAGATAACCGCATGGTATGCTTTTGCAGTTGGATTAACCTCTAGCGACGAGCAATCCCATATCCGGGAGTGTAATCATAGCCTCAAGCACATTACCATAACGCAGCGTTTCCTATTCATGAAAATCGCAAATGAAATGAAATAAATATATTCAAACACAAGCTTAGCCTTTTGTTAACAACACTGCATCTCAGATTTTCAAAATATGCGTTACAGCCAACGCTAGACAAGCATTTGTGTAAGTTTAGCATAGCATAATGTTATGCTAGGCTGTGCTGGCAGCAGGCAACATTTTCACAAAAATAAGAAAAGCAACCCAATTAAATCATTTACCTTTGAAGAACTTCAGATGCTTTCACTCAGGAGACTCCCAGTTAGATAGCAAATGTTCCTTTTTTCCAAAAATATTATTTTTGTAGGCGAAAATCGTCACGTGTCTTCATTCTGCTTGGCTGAGAAATCGACAGAAAAATACTTCAACTATAATGCATTAGCATAACGCAACTTTTTCTATTCATGAAAATCGCAAATTCAATTAAATAAATATATTGGCTCACAAGCTTAGCCTTTTGTTAAATGATGTATGACATTTGTATTTTCATTAATGTTTAATATTACAATTTTTGTATTTTGAATTTCGCACTCTGCAATTTTACCGGATGTTGTCGTAGGTGTCCCTCTAGCGGTTCACGTGCCAAAAGAGGATAAGACAATCAAACAGGAAAAAGGTCAGTACAGAGACAAAGTGGAGTTGCAATTCAATGACTTAGACATGAGATATATGTGGCTGGGTCTACAGACAATCATGGACTAGAAAGGGAAAACCAGCCACGTCACGGACACCGACTTCTTGCTTCCGGACAAGCTAAACACCTTCGCCCGCTATGACGATAACACAGTGCCACCGATGCGGCCCGCTACCAAGGACTGTCGGCTCTCCTTCTCCGTGGCTGAAGTGCGTTAGACATTTAAATGTGTTAACCCTAAAAAGGCTGCCGGCCCAGACGACATACCTAGCTGAAGTCCTCAGAGCATGCTCAGACCCGCTGGCTGGAGTGTTTACAGACATATTCAATCTCTCCCTATCCAAGTCTGCTGTCCCCACTTGCTTCAAGATGTCCACTATTGTTTCTGTACCCAAGAAAGCAAAGGTAACTGAACTAGATGACTATCGCCCCGTAGCACTCACTTCTGTCAAGTGCTTTGAGAGGCTAGTTAACTAAGGATCATATCACCTCTACCTTACCTAACACCTTAGAACCACTTCTTTGCCTGCTTTGAGGATAACACAGTGCCACCATAGTACCCTCCCAGCTGGCCCCAATAGATCCACAGACGATGCAATCGCCATCGCACTGCATACTGCCCTATTCCATCTGGACAAGAGGAATAACTTTGTAAGAATGTTGTTCATTGACTATAGCTCATCATTCAGCACCATAGTACCCTCCAAGCTCATAATTACGCTTAGGGCCCTGGGTCTGAACCCTGCCCTGTGCAACTGGGTCCCAGACTTCCTGACGGGCCGCCCCCGGGTGGTGAAGATGGGAATCTACACCTCCACTTTGCTGATCCTCAACACAGGGGCCCCACAAGGGTGCATGCCTGTGTGGCCACGCAATCATCAAGTTTGCAGACGACACAACAGTAGTAGGCCTGATTACCAACAATGATGAGACAGCCTACAGGGAGGAGGTGAGGACCCTGGGAGAGTGGTGCCAGGATAATTACCTCTCACTCAACATCAATGAATAACAAGAGATGATTGTGGACTTCAGGAGCACCCCCCTTTCCACATTGACGGGAGTTCAGTGGAGAAGGAGGAAAGCTTTAAGTTCCTCAGTGTACACATCACTGATGAACAGGAAATGGTACACCCACACGGACAGTGTGGTGAAGAAATCTCAGGAGGTTGAAGAAATGTGGCTTAGCCCCTAAAACCTTCAAACTTTTACGGAAGATTAACTTTTCATGGCTTTTATAAATGGTTCTCACAGCTTGTTTTTCAGCTCACAACTTAGTTGAGATGTTAATGAAGCAAAATCAACCACATTGAAGTGTCTTGAGTTTTGTGTTCTACATTCTTGTAAAGATAAGTGGGTGACTGAGACAGGTAGTGTTACATTCATAACAGTTTTAGGAAAAGCTTTTGCAAACATGCACCTTACATCGGATCATATTACAACTTTCTCCGTAAAGCTATCTTTCATCAAGGATGTATATGGTCTATAATTATTTTTTCTCTTTCCATTGTCAGTGTCCTTTTACAGCATCTGTAACACCCATAGCGGTTGTGGATGTGATGAATATTGATGTATGATATCTTAGCTTCAAAAGCTTGTACATTAACCATCTTTTGTGATGTGAGATGTATTCCTCAGACCTTAACTGAAGCAATTAGTTGATAACTTGTAAACTACGTGTTCTAAACTCCTTTGGCACATGAACCGCTAGCAGGACACCTATGACAATATCCGTTGAAATTGCAGAGTGCCAAATTCAAAATACTAAAATTGTAATATTAAATATTCATGAAAATAAAGTGTCATACATAATTTAAAACAGCAATGTCAGATTTCAAAAAGGCTTTACTGCGAAAGCATACCATGCTATTTTTTTATCTGAGAACAGCGTCCAACGACAAAATACTTTTTCAACCAGCACAGGCGTCAACAAATCACAAATAGCCATGGAATAAATAACTTACCTTTTAAAAATCTTTCTCTGTTTGAAATCCCAAGGGTCCCAGCTACACAATGAAGGATGGTTTTGTTCGATAAAGTCCTTTATATCCAAAGAAGTCTGTTTAGTTGGCACCAATGATCTCGTAATCCACTCGTTCAACAAGCATACAAACAAATCCAAAATGTTACTGGTAAAGTTCGTCCAAGTAAGTCAAACAATGTTTCTAATTAATCCTCAGGTACTCTAATATCTAAATAAATTATGATATTTAAGACGGAGAATAGTATGTTCAATGAGCCTGCCTAGAGTTGAGGCGCTTGGCGGTGTGGAGATATTCCAGATTCTTATGATCAGCCCACACTAAAAATGGATATTCCGCCCCCTCCAACCAGTGCCTCCACTCCTTCAACACAATCTTAACGGCGAGGAGTACTCGAATTCCCAAATCATAGTTCCTCTCAGCAGGGGTAAGACAATGGGAGAGGAAACACAGGGGTGCAGCTTTTGGTCCTGGGCAGAACGCTCTGACAGGACAGCCCCCACTCCGACATACGAGTCGTCAACCTCCACCACAAACTGATGGGACAGGTCCGGATGGATTAAGATGGGGGCTGTAATGAATCAACGTTTAAGGTCTGAGAACGCCTGGTCAGCTGCTGGAGACCACTTGAAGGGAACCTTCGGAGAGGTGAGTGCTGAGAGGGGGGAAGCCAGGATGCTGTAACCCCGGGTGAAGCGGCGGTGGAAATTAGCGAACCCCAGGAAACATTGCAGCTGCACTCTGGATGTTGGTTGAGAACAATCCATTACCTCTTTCATCTGTATATGTACTGCAGCGTTGACGTATCCTAGGAAGGAGACGGTGGAGCGATGTAATTCACACTTCTCCGCTTTAACGAAGAGATGGTACTCCAGGAGACGCTGAAGGATTTGTCGGACGTGGAGGACGTGTTCTTGAGTTGAACGGGAAAAAACAAGGATGTCATTGAGGTAGACAAACACGACCTGTTTCAGCATGTCCCTGAGCACATCGTTGTCCAGGGCCTGGAACACCGCAGGAGCGTTGGTCAGTCCAAGTGGCATAACTAAGTATTCATAGTGCCCGCTAGCCTGTTAAAGGCTGTTTTGCACTCGTCTCCCTCCCTTATCCAAATCAGATGGTAGGCGTTCCGAAGTTCCAACTTAGAGAATATGGTCGCTCCCTGAAGGTTTGAAATCCGAGGAGATGAGCGGTAGAGGGTTACGGTTTTTAACCACAATGTTATTTAGGCCCCTGTAGTCGATACACGGGTGCAGGGTTCTTCTTTGTGGAGAAGAAGGACAAAACCCTGGGAGAGGCCAATGGACCTGGTGGGATAGGCCAATGGACAAATTTTCCCTGCAGCGAGAGAGTTTTCGATGTACTCCTCCATAGCCTTGCTCTCCGGACCTGACAGTGAGTAAAGGCACCCCCGGGATGGTATAATGCCAGCAAGAAGGTCAATAGCGCAGTCATAGGGTCGATGTGGAGGGAGGAGACGTAGCGCATGCTTTGAATGAAGGTCGCCATCTTTTGTATTCTCCAGAGAGTTGCACCACCTTCGGTTGTCGCTTAAAAACCTCAAAGTTTTCTGTTGGGTTATGATTGTCACTGGTCTCAGTAGCCACTTCCTAGCTTCATTTTCAGCTATTTCTTTCTCTCTTATTCTTCTTATTTTTCATGGAATGAGAGGTCACTGTTGCAGACTCGGGCTCACCAGGTACCAACTCCAATCTTTCATCCACTCTGTCTTCGTCCTTGGGAGCCAAGGAATTATCCTCTTCAACCTCAAACTAATGTTCAGTCATTTCAGCTGAGATATGTGATACTTCTGCTTTACTCATGGGAACAGGATTTTTGTCCTGCCTGCACATAGTGTGAAACAGTTTATTCCATGCACCTTTTGTTGTCCAGTGTAGTAGGACTGTACTCTACCATCTCCTGACCTACTCTAGCATGGGATTGTGTCAGCCAGTCCTGTCTACACGCAGGACCTTGTCCATCATAAAATAATTTGATCCAGTGAGGGCCCATCTTTACAAACCGTGTTATAGGAATGATGGGTGCTGCCTCAACATATACAAAACGATCTCCATTGGAGCAGTTTGTAAATTGACCCTCGTATCTTATCATGCCCCTCATCACTCTCTCCATCACCTTACATCCAGCTTTAGCCAGAAACTCGGTCACAACACTATCATCTGCTGATTCAGGTAGTTCTTTTAATTGTAACTTGAATTGAGTTCTGGTCAGCCATGCGTGAATTTAAACTCAATGGATTATTTTCTGTGAGCACAACATGTTTTCCTCTGACTGTTATTCCTCTGATCAGAAGCTTTGCCCTTGCTTTCTTACTGAAAATATATATAATCCAGAGTACACATACTCTCTATACTGACCTCAAGTGGTTTGGATGAATTTCCTGTATGAGACTGTAGTAGAGCTCCTCCTCCTTAATGTGATTGGCTATGGCCTACTCCTTTGTCAGGATTTCTCTCTCCATGATAAAAATAGGTTAAACAGTCTACTTCGGGGCAGTTTGACCCACAACCTTGCTCCAGGTCTCATTTTCCTTGACATCAATCATACCGGCTGGCAATGTTCTTATCACCTTGCTTGCTAGCTAGCCAACTATTGCTAACTTAGTCATGTCAAACAACAAAGCTGCAGAATTTACATTTGTTTACAATGAGCTAATAATGCGCGATTTCATCTGCCATAAATGTGCTCTCTTGTCAGGACACTGTTATTCAGAGGAGCTGAATAATACAATTACTTCAAACTGAAGCTGGAACAATGCAAACTAGCTGCACTTCATTTCGTTTTGCCGGTTCTCTATTGATAGTTCTTTGTATGTATCCATAAAAATAATAATGATTCATGATTTCGACTGGATAAGAAAATCTGCCTGGCTGTCTGTCTCATCCCGACTGCCAACACATTCATTACTATGGGACAGCTGGAATCGCATTTGAATATTGAAACAATGTTGCAAATGTCAGAGAGACAGACAGCAAGGTTTATACAAATCTCCACTAACTAAATGTTAGTCTAAAAGAAATGTGAGATCACGTCTTGATGCTTATATACCGGAGATCAAGTCTATAAATTGCCTGGCTGGGCTGATGAGACAGTGGATTGCACAGTCAGATGGAACAGAGTAAATAGGAATTTTAATTAAATCACCGACTTAGCTGGTGATTTCAGCCCTTTGCTCCCTCAGTTATATCTTCTAAACCAGGGGTCGGCAACCCAAATGAGAGTGAGAGACATTTTTCAACTTCCGGTCACCAATAATACAATACCTCAGTGGGTCAAAGGCCATATAATTTTACATATTTGAGCCAATCATAATACAAATTACTTGAGATGCTGAGATAAGTATTTTTTATCTCAGAAAATGCCATTTGGGCTGCTGGAATACTGACAAAAGGTCAAGGTCAAAGTGATTGAACATACATTGAGCTCCAAAAGTATTGGGACAGTGACGTTATTATATATTTTTGGCTCCAGTACTTTGGATTTGAAATGATACCATGAATGAGATTAAAGAGCAGGCTGTCATCTTTAATGTAAATGTATTTTCATCCACATCGGGTGAACCGTTAAGAAATTACAGCACTTTTTTGTACGTAGTCCCCCCATTTTAGCCGACCAAAAGTATTTGTGCAAATTCAGTTGTGTATTAAAGTTGTAAAAATGTTAAGTATTTGGTCCCATATTCATAGCAAGTAATGACTACATCAAGCTTGTGACTCTACAAATTGTGTCATGTTGGGGTCACTTTTTATTGTAAATAAGAATAGAATACATTTCAAACACTTCTACATTAACATGAATGCTACTTTGATTACGGATAATCCTGAATTAATTGTGAATAATGATGAGTTATTAAAAAACAGCAGAGGTTCGCACTCTTGGATGTGCGATTTACATTTTTAATTGGTCACATCATTGCGACTTACATATTCTAGCTGGTCTCACTCAAAACTTCTTATTTCTGGGCGGCTAAAACCATTATTTGATCAAACAAAACGCCTAAGGTAAAGTGCATTAATTTCTGCCGTGAAAGTGCCTGCCTTGCCCCTGACAGTGCCCGTTTCGCTGGGCTGCCTGCTGTGGCTCACTCATACTCTCTCTCTCTCCAGCTGTGCACTCTATTTAGAGGGAGAGAAAATATGATCTTTCAAAATGTAATCACGGGTAAAACACTTTGAAAACTGGTATGCTGTTGTTAGTTGAAGTGAGGAAGGTATCAGCTTTCTAAGGGTCTAAATATTTTTTCTCAACTCTCAATTATGAGCGATTTAAAAACCAAAGTTTCTCATTTGTCTTTGAGATGCAGAGCGCGCAAGGTGCACGTTGGCCATTTGCGGTAAGTGCTAGTAAGCCTACCATTGGAAAAGTTTAATGACATTCAATTTACTGTTAGATTAATCAATTACAGCCAATCAGCGATATTTACAATTAGCGATCTAGCCAATGTGTTTTTAGTTTTTGAAAGTGACAAGGAGGGCAAGACAAAAAATGTCACCAGTTGGACCTTGACAGTTTTTAGTGACTGTGCTGTCCACCACTCTGTGGTGACTTTAAATTGGCAAACTGAAACCCTCTGCATTTTTATGCTGAGCACTATGCAGTCAGCATTGGGACACTGGGACTCCGATATACAATCAATATTATAGCGAACAAGAACTTAACATCAAACAATGTTTTCACATCCATGCTGAAAACATACAGGCATAAACAAAATCACAGGTAACAACGTCATCCTGCCATTTCCCCAGCGGACCTGAAGAAGCTAAATGCCTCACCTGTCCACTCTCCAATCACATCCACAGGTCTGGTGCGCAAAGTGTGGCTAACCATTCAGCTACTGGTGAGGTAGAGTTGAGTTTAGTTTATTAGGATCCCTATTACCTACTGCACATGCAGCAGCAACTCTTCCTGTGGTCCACATAAAACATACAAATGCATGACATTACAAAACATTTATAGAAAATAAAAACAAAAGATATTACATTCAATTCAAAATAAAAAAAAGATACAAAATAAGCATACAAAGAGTTATATATTGGAAAGACACAGAGACAACAAAAATAGTGTTTACACATCAATCATATTTTTACTGAACAAAAATGTAAATGCAGCATGTAAAGTGTTTGCCCCATGTTTCTTGACCTGAAATATACGATTCCAGAAATGTTCCATATACACAAAAAGCTTATTTTCTCAAATTTTGTGCACAAATGTGTTCCTTGTTTGTGAGCATTTCTCCTTTGCCAAGATAATCCATCCACCTTACAGGTGTGGCATAGCAAGAAGCATATTAAACAGCATGATTAATAACCTCTTATGCTGTAGGGGACGCTTGCAGCGCGGCACATTCAAATACATTTATATAAAAATCAAACTTTCATGAAATCACACATGTAAGATACTCAATTAAAGCCACACTCCTTGTGAATCCAGCAAACGTGTCAGATTTTAAAAAGGCTTTTCGGTGAAAGCATAATAAGCTATTATCTGATGGTAGCACAACAGCAAACACAAACAGTAGCATATTTCAACCACGCAGGCGCTACACAAAATGCAAAAATAAAATATAAAACATGCCTTACCTTTGACGAGCTTATTTTGTTGGCACTCCGATATGTCCCATAAACATCACAATTGGTCCTTTTGTTCGATTAATTCCGTCCATATATATCCAAAATGTCAATTTATTTGTTGCGTTTGATCCAGAAAAACAGCTTCCAAAATGCGCAACATCACTACAAAATATTTCAAAAGTTGCCTATAAACTTTGCCAAAATATGTCAAACTACTTTTGTAGACGGGTCTATCTGTTTTCAATAGAGAATGAGAGGAAACTAACGCTACTTTTCAAGTCTTGGCCAACTCTCAACAGCGTTACCCTTTTCCAGGATGGCCCTACTTCTTCATTGCACAACTGAATAACCTCAACCAAATTCCAAAGACTGGTGACATCCAGTGGAAGCGGTAGGAACTGAAAACAAGTTGCTAAGAAATATCGTTGGCCAATGAGACATCAGTGAACAGACAGAGACCTCAAAAAAAAATCTGAATGGTTAGTCCTCTGAGTTTTGCCTGCTACAAAAGTTCTGTTATACTTACAGACATGATTCAAACTGTTTTAGAAACTTCAGAGTGTTTTCTATCCAAATCGTATATTCTTGGCATGAGTAGCAGGAAGTTGAGTAGCAGGAAGCCCCCTATACATTAAGAAGTTAATGCACAGGTGAACCTTGTGCTCGGGACGACAAAAGGCCACTCTAAAATGTGCAGTTTTGCCACAAAACACAATGCCACAGATGTTTTTTTTTTGAGGGAGTGTTTATTTGGCTGCTGACTTCCAGAATGTCCACCCGAGCTGTTGCCAGAGAATTAAATGTTAATTTCTTTACCATAATCCACCTCCAATGTCATTTTAGAGAATTTGGCAATATGTCAAAACGGCCTCTCAAACGCAGACTACGTGTAACCACGCCAGCCCAGGACCTCCACATCTGGCTTATTCACCTGCAGGATCGTCTGAGACCAGCCAGACAGCTGATGAAATGTACGTCTGTAATTTATGTCTGTAATAAAGCCCTTTTTGGGGGAAAAACTCATTCTGATTGGCTGGGCCTGGCTCCCCAGCAGGTAGGCCTGGCTCCCAAGTTGCCTGCCCAGTTATGTGAAATCCATAGATGAGGGCCTAAATCATTAATTTTAACTGATTTCCTTATATGAACTGTAACTCAGGAAAATCATTGGAATTGTTGTATGTTGCATTTATATTTTTCTTCAGTATACATATTCTTATATATAGTGCAGTTAAATTAGATCTTTAGAAAGGGGAGAGTCATGACAATGGTTTTTATCTGTTTCTTCAAGCTAAACTTGCTTTTTGCCTGAGTAACCTCTGATGGCAAAGCATTCCACGATGACATGGCCCTATACACAACTGAGTGATGCATTCAATCTGTTTTGGAGTTGGGTACCATGAAGAAACCCATAGCGACATGTCTGGTGGGGTATGCATGTCTGTTTGAAGTGTAAGCAAATTGATTATACAAGTGGTTAGGCATTTCCAACACACAAATGTTTCTTAAAACTAGAAGGGAAGTGGTCAATTTCTCCTCAACCATGTAAGACTGTCATGCATGTTGATGATGTTAGTTTTGTGTGTGCAGTTAAGGGCAAGGCATGCTGCTTTGTTTTGAGCCAGCTGAAGCTTTGCTGGGTATTTCTTTGCTGCACTTGACCATATTACTTGATAGTCAATAAGATGGGACAAGATCAGAACCAAAACTACTCGTACAGTTGATCTTTGTGTCAAAAACACAGATCATCTTTTTACAACAGACATACATCTCCCTATCTTCACAACAACTTTGTCAATGACTTGACCATGATAACTGACCATCCAATGTTACTCCTAGGAGTTCAGCTTCTTCAACTTGTTAGAGTTGGTAGAGAGGGCCTGAGAGAACAGAAACTAAATTCCTTCATGGTCAGGGAGGATGAAAACGGATTGGATTATGTGTTCCTTCTCTTCAACAAGGCAACAAAGGAGCAGCTCAGTCATGTATGACACACCTGGAGATCCTAATTGTGACATCCATCACATGCATGACAGTACAGAGGAGTTATAGACAAGAACAACATAAGATAATACATTAAATTCAAAATATAAAAATGTAATAAGAGTTGTATATTTGAAGGACAACAAGAAATAAAGAAGTTATTATTATATTATTACATGTTATTATATACAGTACAGTTCTATTTGCTGCCAAAGCAGCAGCTACTCTTCCTGGGGTCCAGCAAAATAAGGCAGTTTATAAAAAATGTAAAACATTACAATACATTCACAGATTTCACAACACACTGTGTGCCCTCAGGCCCCTACTCCACCACTACCACATATCTGCAGTACTAAATCCATATGTATGTATAGTGCGTATGTTAGTGTGTGTGTGTGTGTGTGTGTGTCTGTGCCAATGTTTATGTTGCTTCACAGTCCCCGCTGTTCCATAAGGTGTTTTTTTAATCTGTGTTTTTAAATCTACTTTTACTGCTTGCGTCAGTTACTTGATGTGGAATAGAGTGCCATGTAGTCATGGCTCTATGTAGTACCGTGTGCCTCTCATAGTCTGTTCTGGACTTGGGGACTGTGAAGTCATGTCAAGCATGTCTTGTGGGGTATGCATGGGTGTCTGAGCTGTATGTCAGTAGTTTAGACAGACAGCTCAGTATATTAAACTTGTTAATACTTCTCATAAATAAAAGTAGTGATGAAATCAATCTCTCCACAATTTTCAGCCAGGAGAGATTGACATGTATATTATTAATATTAGCCCTCTGTGTACATACAAGGGCCAGACATGCTGCTCTGTTCTAAGCCAATTGCAATTTTCCTAAGTCCTTTTTATTTAGGGCTAACTTATTCCTTGCCACCCACTCTGAAACTAACTGGAGCTCTTTGTTGAGTGTTTCAGTAATTTAAGTTGCTGTAGTAGCTGACATGTATAGTGTTGAGTCATCATCATACATAGAAACTCTGGCTTTACTCAAAGTCAGTGGCATGTAGTTAGTAAACATTTTAAAAAGCAAGGGGCCTAAACAACTACCCTGGGGAATTCCTGATTCTAACTGGATTATATTTGATAGGCTTCAAGGTTTGATTATAAATGTTGTTTGACTTGTTTGGATAAGTTTATTGGTAACGTTTGTAATTAATTTTGTATGCATTTTGAAGGAGAGAACCTGGTTGATTATTGACTGAAGTGCGCCAGCTAAACTGAGTATTTATCGATATAAAGAAGGACTTTACCGAACAAAATGACAATTTGTAATGTAACTGGGACCTTTTGGAGTGCCAACAGAAGATCTTCAAAGGTAAGGCATATATTATAGCGCTATTTCTGACTTTCGTGTCGCAACTGCCTGGTTGAAAATGATTTGTCATGCATTTGTATGCGGGGCGCTGTGCTCAGATAATCGCATGATTTGCTTTCGCCGTAAAGTAATTTTGAAATCTGACACCTTGGCTGGATTAACAAGAAGTTAAGCTTTATTTTATGTATTGCACTTGTGATTTTAAGTTAAATATTTATAGTACTGTAGTTTGAATTTCGCGCTCTGCAATTTCACCGGATGTTGTCGAGGTGTGCCGCTAAAGTAGTTTGCAATATCAGTGGCCGAGTTGGCTTTTTTCCCAAAATTTAATTTAAGGTTCCCCAAAGCTTTTTATCATCATTCTTTATATTTTTGTTTCATAGTGTAGTTTATTTTTATTTAATCACATTATTTCTTAATCTGTGGTATGTTTGCCAATCAGATGGGCTGCCAGGCTTCATTGCCATACCTTTTGTGTCATCCCTCTCAACCATACATTTTTTTAGCAATCCAAGGCGATATAACAGTTTTAGAGTCATTTTGGGTGTGTGCTTATTAGTAACTGAAATAAGTAGTTTCATAAATGTGTCATGTGCAGCGCCTGGTTGCTCCACATTACAGACCACAGACCAGAAAATATTCTTTACATCATCAACATATGAATCACTACAAAACTACTTGGTCGTGGTCCTTCTGTAGCTCAGTTGGTAGAGCATGGCGCTTGTAACGCCAGGGTAGTGGGTTCGATTCCCGGGACCACCCATACGTAGAATGTATGCACACATGACTGTAAGTCGCTTTGGATAAAAGCGTCTGCTAAATGGAATATATTATTATTTATTATTACTTGAATGACCTCTTATGCACTATGTTAGGCCCAGCCTTTGTAACTTTGGTTTTCCTAGATATGGAATTTAATTGTGTTCACCACATCCTATGGATTTGGATACTGCTTTAAGCTTTATTAAAGCAAATATCTGCAGTGTTAGTAAAAATGTGATCAATACATGTTGATTATTTAATTCCTGTGCTGTTTTTAACTACCCTGGTAGGTTGACTGACAACCTGATCCAGGGTTGTCAGTGCTAAGAGTGTAACTCTGGTTTATAGGCTATTAGGTTATTAGAATTTTAGAAAGAAGAGAGACTTGATGCTATATGGTTTTTATCAGTTTTATAAAGCTAAACTTGCTTTTTGCCTGAGTAACCTCTGGTGGCAAAGCATTCACAAAGATATGGTTCTATACATAACTGACCGATGAATTATATCTGTTTTTGGGTTGAGTGCCTTGAAGAAACCCATAGTGGCATAGTGGCATGTCTGGTGGGGTATGTATGTCTGTCTGAAGTGTATGCAAATAGATTATACAAGTGGTTAAGCATTTTCAACACACAAATGATTCTTAAAAATATTAAAAGTGATGTAGTCAATTTCTTCTCAATCCTAAACTATTAAAGATTATCGTGCATGTAGTTAAAATCAAATCAAATCCTATTTGTCATATGTGTCGAATAGAACAGGTAAAATGCTTACTTACAAGCCCTTAATTAACCAACATTGCAGTTTTAAGAAAATAGAGTTATGAAAATATTTACTAAATAAACTAAAGTAAAAAAAAAATACATTTTTGGGATAGGGGGCAGCATTTTCACTTTTGGATGAATAGCGTGCCCAGATTGAACTACCTCCTACTCTGTCCCAGATGCTAATATATGCATATTATTATTAGTATTGGATAGAAAACACTCTGAAGTTTCTAGAACTGTTTGAATGATATCTGTGAGTATAACAGAACTCATATGGTAGGCGAAAACCAGAGAAAAATCCATCCCGGAAGTGGGACATCTAAGGTTTGCAGTTTTTCAAAGCTTGGCCTGTGATATATGGATAAACTTGCACTTCCTACGGCTTCCACTAGATGTCAACCGTCTTTAGAAACTTGAATGAGGATTCTACTATAAAGGAGGGGCCCATGAGACCTCTTTGAGTCAGTGGTCTGGCAGAGAGCCTTGGTCTCATGACGCGTGCTCCCGACAGTTACCTCTCGTTCCAGTGCATTTCTGAAGACAAAGGAATTCTCCGGTTGGAACATTATTGATGTTTTATGTTAAAACATCATAAAGATTGATTCCATACATCGTTTGACATGTTTCTAAAGGACTGTAACGGAACATTTTGAGTTCTTGTCTGGATGAAGTGCCTGCGCCTCATGAAGATGGATTACTGGGTAGAACATGCTAACAACAAGTGGCTATTTGGTCATAAATGACGGAACTTTATGGAACAAATCAGTCATTTATTGACAATCTGGGATTCCTGGGAGTGCCTTCTGATGAAGATCATCAAAGGTAAGTGAATATTTATGGTGTTGTTTCTAACTTTGTTGATTCCAAAATGGCGGCTATTCCTCTGGCTGTTTTGGGTTCTGAGCGCCATTCTCAGATTATGCGTTTTCCGTAAAGTTTTTTTAAAATCTGACACAGCGGTTGCATTAACCTCTTAGAGCAAGGTGAGACGCTAGCGCCAACAGGAAATGCAAATGCGCAACGCCAAATGCTAATAGTACTCGCTAAAACTCAAACTTTCATTAAAACACAGATGCAGGGTACTAAATTAAAGCTACACTCGTTGTGAATCTAGCCAACAAGTCATATTTTTAAAATGCTTTTCGGCGAAAGCATGAGAAGCTATTATCTGATAGCATGCAACACCCCGAAATACCTGAAGGGGACGTAAACAAAAGAATTAGCGTAGCCGGCGCTACACAAAACGCAGAAATAAAATATAACACATTCATTACCTTTGACGAGCTTCTTTGTTGGCACTCCTATATGTCCCATAAACATCAAAATTGGGTCTTTTTTTTCGATTAAATCCGTCCATGTATACCCAAAATGTCCAATTTATGAAGCCCGTCTGATCCAGGAAAAAACTGCTTTACAAAACGCAACGTCATTTTTTTTTATTAAAAAAGTTGCCTATAAACTTTGACAAAACACTTCAAACTACTTTTGTAATCCAACTTTAGGTATTAGTAAACGTTAATAATCGATCAAATTGATTACGGGGCGATGTGTATTCAATAGCTCCACGTCTTGAAATGATGGTCGTTATTCTCCCTTTGAAAACTTCCTGTCATGTACCGGATGACATGAAGTGCCTCTTCTTCATTTCACCAAGGATCAACTTCAAGCCAATTGCCAAGACTGGCGACATCGTGTGGAAGCTGTAGGACTTGTAAACTGGGAGCTATCTATTTTCCCTTGCCATAGACAATACAGCCAACTGGCGGATTGATATTTGGTTTTTTTTTGGTGAAGAGTTTTCCTTGGGGTTTTGCCTGTTAAACACGTTATGTTATAGTCACAGACATGGTTTAAGTGTTTTCCATCCACACATACTAATCATATGCATATACTATATTCCTGACATGAGTAGCAGGACGTTGAAATATTGCTCGATTTGTAACAAAATGTTGAAAAAAAAAAGCGCTATCTTTAAGAGGTTTTTAAGGAGAAGTCTATCTTTAATTCTGTGAATAACACTTGTATCTTTTATCAATGTTTGTTATGAGTATTTCTGCAAAATCACCGGATGTTTTGGAATCAAAACGTTACTGCACGTAAGGCGTCAATGTAAACTGTGATTTTTGGATATAAATATACACATTATCGAATAAAACACATGTATTGTGTAACATGATGTTCTATGAGTGTCATCTGATGAAGATCATCAAAGGTTAGTGAATCATTTTATCTATATTTCTGCTTTTTGTGACACATATCTTTGTCTGGAAAAATGGCTGTGTAATTTTTCGACTTGGCTATGACCTAACATAATCATATGTTGTGCTTTAGCTGTAAAGCATTTTTCTAAATCGAACATTTGCTGTATTGGACTTGTTATTAATGTGTGAATGTTACATATTTCTAAAAACTATTTTTGAATTTCGCCTGCTGCCTTTCAGCGGAATGTTATCGAGGGGTTCCGCTAGCTTAACGCCTGCACTAGAAAGGTTAACGTGGCAATCAACAGTTGCTACATACATTTTTGTCACGCGGAACAGGTGCACCTAAGAGTAGACTCAGACGTTAGCGGAACCCCTGTGCTAGAAAGGTTGACGCAATAAAACAACAATAATTAGTCACCGGTATCTAGTAAATGTGCTTAGGGGGAAAGGTTAGTCAAGATAATTTGTACATGTAAAATGACTATGCATATAGTGTAACTCTGTGTTTTTCTATGTGTCTAACTGCTTTGCTTTACCATCTTGGCCAGGTCGCAGTTGTAAATGAGAACTTGTTCTCAACTAGCCTACCTGGTTAAATAAAGGTGAAATAAAATTTTAAAAACAATTATTCTCTGCAGATCCTCTCATGTTCTGTCAGGTTGGATGGCTGCACAGCTATTTTCAAGTCTCTCCATAATGATGTTCGATCAAGTTCAAGGCGAGGCTCTGGCTAGGCCATTCAAGGACATTCAGAGACTTGTTCCGAAGCCACTCCTGTGTTGTCTTAGCTGTGTGCTTAGGGTCGTTGTACTGCTGGAAGGTGAACCTTCGCCCTAGAGGTCCTGAGTGCTCTGGTCAGGTTTTCATCAAGATTTTCTCTGTACTTTGCTCCGTTCATCTTTCCCTCGATCCTGACTAGTCTCCCAGTTCCTGCCACTGAAAAACAACCCACAGCATGATGCTGCCACCACCATGCTTCAACGTATGGGTGGTGCCAGGTTTCCTCCAGATGTGACGCCTGGCATTCAGTCCAAATAGTTCAATCTTGGTTTCCTCAGACCAGAGAATCTTGTTTCTCATGGTCTGAGAGTCCTTTAGGTGCCTTTTGGCAAACTCCAAGCGGGCTGTCATGTGCATTTTACTGAGGAGTGGCTTCTGTTTGACTCTACAGTACCATAAAAGCCTAATTGGTGGAGTGCTGCAGAGATCAAATCAAATTAAAATGTTATTTGTCACGTCCCGAATACAACAGCGTAAGCCTTACAGTGAACTGCTTACTTACAAACCCTTAACCAACAATGCAGTTTCACAGAAGCGAGGCTATATACAATGTGAGGAGGCACCGGTTATTGAGGGAGTAGAGGTAAAGTGAACATGCATGGATAATACACAGAGTAGCAGCAGCTTAAAATGGGTGGGGGGTGGGGGGGCAATGCAAATAGTCAATTTTCTGGGCCTTCCTCTGACACCGCCTGGTATAGAGGTTCTGGATAGCAGGAAGCTTAGCCCCAGTGATGAACTGGGCCGAAACGCACTACCCTCTCAGAGGCTGCGCAGTTGCCATACCAGGCGGTGATGCAACCAGCCAGGATGCTCTCGATGGTGCAGCTGTAGAACTTTTTGAGGAACTGAGGACCAATGGAAAATATTTTCTGTCTCCTGAGAGGGAATAGGAGTTGTCATGCCCTCTTCACAACCCTGTTGGTGTGTTTATGACCATGATAGTTTGTTGGTGATGTGGACACCAAGGAAACTGACACTCTCAACCTGCTCCATTACAGCCCCGTCGATGAGAATGGGGGCCTGCTCGGTCACATTGAGGGAGAGGTTGTTATAGTGGCACCACACTGTCTCATCGTTGTCGGTGATCAGGCCTACCACTGTTGTGTCGTCAGCAAACTTAATGATTGTGTTGGAGTCATGGTTGGTCATGCAGTCATGGGTGAACAGGGAGTACAGGAGGGGACTGAGCATGCACCCCTGAGGGGCCCCTGTGTTGAGGATCAGCTTGGTAGATGTGTAGTTACCTACACTTACCACCTGTGAGCGGCCCGTCAGGAAGTCCAAGATCCAGTTGCAGAGGGAGGTGTTTAGTCCCAGGGTCCTTAGCTTAGAGATGAGCTTTGAGGATACCATGGTGTTGAATGCTGAGCTGTAATCAATGAATAGCCTTCTCATGTAGGTGTTTTTTTTGTCCAGGTGGGAAAGGGCAGTGTGGAGTGCAATAGAGATTGCATCATCTGTGGATCTGTTGGGGCGGTATGCAAATTGGAGTGGGGTATATGGTTTCTTGGATAATGCTGTTGATGTGAGCCCTGACCAGCCTTTCAAAGCACATCATGGCTACAGATTAGAGTGCTACAGGTCGGTAGTCATTTAGGCAGGTTCCTTGGTGTTCTTGGGCACAGGGTGGTCTGCTTGAAACATGTTGGTATTACAGACTCATTCAGGGACAGATTGAAAATGTCAGTGAAGACACTTACCAGTTGGTCAGTGAATGCTAGGAGTACACATCCTGGTAATCCGTCTGGCCCTGCGGCCATGTGAGTGGACCTGTTTAAAGGTCTTACTCACATCGGCAATGGAGAGCATGATCACACAGTCATCCAGAACAGCTGATGCTCTAATGCATGCTTCAGTGTTGCTTGCCTCAAAGCGAGCATAGAAGTTCTTTACCTCGTCTGGTAGGCTTGTGTCACTAGGCAGCTCGCGTCTGTGCTTCCCTTTGTAGTCCATAATAGTTTGCAATCCCTGCCACATCCGACAAGCGTCAGAGCTGGTGTAGTGAGATTCAATCTTAGTCCTGTATTTATGCTTTGCCTGTTTGATGGTTCATCGGAGGGCATATCGGGATTTAGTGTCAGCATCTGGGTTAGAGTCCCGCTCCTTGAATCCATGGCTTCTGGTTGGGGTATGTATGTACGGTCACTGTGGGGATGATGTCATCGATGCACTCATTGATGAAGCCAGTGTCTGATTTGCCATCGGAAGAATTCCCAAAACATATTCCAGCCTGTGCTAGCAAAACTGTCCTGTAGCTTAGCATCTGCGTCATCTGATCACTTCCTTATTGAGCGAGTCACTGGTACTTCCTGCTTTAGTTTTTGCTTGTAAGCAGGAATCAGGAAGAGTTAAGGTCATATTTGCCAAATGGAGGGCGAAAGAGAGCTTTGTATGCGTCTCTGTGTGTGGAGTAAAGGTGCTCTAGAGTTTTTTTTCCTCTGGGTGGACACTTAACATGCTGGTAGAAATTAGGTCATATGGATTTAAGTTTCCCTGCATTAAAGTCCCCGGGCCACTAGGAGAGCCGCCTCTGAATGAGTATTTTCTTGTTTGCTTATGGCCTTATACAGCTCGTTGAGTGCCGTCTTAGTGCCAGCATCGGTTTGTGGTGGTAAATAGACAGCTATGAAAAATGTGAATTGTTTCCCGAGTGGAAAAGACAAAGAAAATCTCCATTGCAAATATGTTTTTGATCACTCTTTTGTTGCTAAAAATGTCCCATCAATGCAGGAAATGCAAACTTGTAGTAAATTTTAGCTTTAATAAAGCTTACTGAGGCTTCTAATGTTTGTAATTTTCACACTGACATTTCAGACTTGATTTGCCCAAAGGAAAAACACCTACAAAAAATGTCCATTAATTATAATCATATTTCACATTTTCTGTTGCTGAAGGATTGTTTTCCTGCTGTAGCAAACTGGCTCAAATTAAGATCCTATATCTGTAGCCTAAATCTTAGCTGAAGCCTACATCTTTTTCCAACTTGGGTAATTCGTTACTGTGGCCCGCCATAAATCTAACGCTGGCTGAGACATCTAATTACATCCCATAAAAAGGTGACAGTTAACAGTTCTCTTTCTCCTCGGGCATTATACAGGAACAGGGAGACTCAAGGACAATGTGGAACAAAGAATGTGTCCCAAATGGCACCCTATTCCATATGTGTTGCACTACTTTTGACCATGTCACATATGCCTCTGGTCAAAAGTGGTGCACTATATAGGGAATAGGGTGCCATTTGGGGACATAGGGTGGCCATGAATCTGCAAATAGTGCTTTTAGATAAGACTCACTGTATATTGTGTTTAACATGCATTGCTAATGTAATACATCACCATCAATGCATATTTTCTGTGGTGATCTGTAATCAAGAGACTTCATACTAATAGACTGGGCATGACACTAACCGTAACATATTTCCTGGAATATATAACCTGGAACATAACCTGGGCATATTTCTTGATGTGTCTTGATGCTTTTCTGGAATAGAGCAGACACATCAGAATCATGATTAGATGCTTGGCCACATGAAATAACATGATATGACTATTATTGCAACCGACATAACTCCAATTTCCGCACCTCTATCATGCAATCTTGCAATATGGCACAGCAAAAGGTTATGGAAATGAAATGAGGATTTATACCTAAAGGAGGCATTAAGGTATTCCAATGCTACCATCGACAATGTTATCTCCTGGTAAAATGTCAAGTGGTGTGACTGGAGTGTATCGATTAGTCAACCTCATTACGGTCCGTTGTGCTGTGTTCATAACAATGGTTTGTCAGCATTATAAATGGATTCAGGGCTGTGAGTGACACTTCATACCAAGCATGCAATGTATAAATAGCACTGAAATGCAGATCTATTTGAATTGATAGCCACATCACGGCAAAGATTTATATTACAGGGGGTATTATACGCTATCCAGAGTGATCCTCTTTGGCCAAGGTCAAAAGGAGACACAGAGTCAGAAGATGAGCAGCTAGTCAATGAGGGTGTGGGGGATGGATGATAGAGGAGGATATAAATCAAAGTGTATTTATCGTATACATAGAGTAGCAGATGTTAAAGCAGGTGCAGCCTAAATGCTAGTGTTTTTCTAGCTCCAGCAGTACAATACTAATAAACAAATCATTTCAGAAGAAAGGAAGATCAAGATATTAAGAAATATCAGAACTGACAATATTGTAATTAGCAATGTGTATAGATAGACATTATGGACAATGTAGGAAAAAGGTACTGTATGTACAGCATTAGCTATATGGATGAGTTATGTTCACATTAAATTACATTTCAACTTAATAATGTTGCAGGAAAATCTTATGTAAATATTATTCAAGTGTTCAATGACTCTGTGCATACACATTGGATCCAGGTAGAACCCTTTTGGTTCCAGGTAAAACCCAATGGGGTCCATGTAGAACACTTTCCCCAGAGTTTTCTACGTTGATCCCAAAACAGTTCTACCTAGAACCAGAAAGGGTTTGCCAGTAGGGACAGCCAAAGAACCCTTTTAGAACCCTTTTTTTCTAAGAGTGTAGGGCAGCAATCTCTAAGGTGTAGGGTAGAGTACCGGGTGGAAGCTGGCTAGTGACAGTGTCTAAGGTGCAGGGCAGGGTACAAGGCAGAGACCAGCTAGTAATGACTGTTCAACTGTCTGATGGCTGGAGATAGAAGCTGTTTTTCAGTATCTCAGTCCCAGCTTTCATGTACCTGTACTGTATCTGCCTGCTAGATGGTAGCAGGGTGAACAGGCCATGGCTTGGGTATCTGAGGTCCTTGATGATCTTCTTGGCCTTCCTGTGAACTGTAGATGTCCTGGAGGGCAGGCAGTGTGCCCCCGGTGATGTGTTGGGCTGACCGCACCACCCTCTGGAGAGCCCTGTGGTTGTGAGTTGACGTACCAGGCAGTGATACAGGCCTACAGAATGCTCTCTGATGCATCTGTAGAAGTTTGTAAGAGTCTTAGGGGCCATGCCGAATTGTAGAGGCGCTGTTGTGCCTTCTTCATCACATTGTTGGTGTGGAGGGACCATTTCAGGTCCTTAGTGATGTGCACGTCAAGGAACTTTTTAACCTATCCACTGTGGCCCCGTCGATGTGGATGGGGGCGTGCTCTCTCTGCTGTCTGTTGTAGTCCACCACCTGAGGTCGGCCTGTCAGAAGGTCCAGGACTCACATCCCCTTGGAAGAGTTCAGACCCAGTGCCCTGAGCTTAGTGATGAGCTTAGAGGGCACTATGGTTTTGAAGGCTGAACTTTAGTCGATGAACAGCATTCTCACATAGGTATTCTTCTTATCCAGGTGGGATAGGGCAGTGTGCAGTGCATGGCAATTGCATAGTCTGTGGATCTGTTGGAGTGGTATTCAAATTGTATGGGGGCTAGTGTATGGGGTAGGGGGATGATGAATGAAGTGAGTACTACAGCACAATAGCCATTTAGATGAGTGACCTTCACTTTCTTGGGTACAGGAACAATGGTGAAGATCTTGAAACATGTGGGGACAACAGACTGGGATAGGGAGAGATTGAATATGTCCGTAAACACTCATGCTAGCAAGTCTGCACATGCTCTGAAGACAGGGCTTTGGATATCGTCTGGGCAGGCAGCCTTGAAATGGTTAACACGCTTTTGGCAACAGAGATCGGGAGCACATGGTCCTCATGGGCGGCTGGGGCCCACGTCACAGGCTCAATGTTGTTTTCCTTTATTAAGTGGGCGAAGAAAGTGTTTCGCTTTTCCAGGAGTGAGGCGCCGTGTCCATGAAGTGTCGTGCTTCCCTTTATAATCTGTTATTGTTTGGAGTCCTTGCCACATGCGTTGTGTGTCTGAGATGTTGAATTGTGACTCCACTTTGGCCCTGTACTGTCCTTTTGCGTCTTTGATTGCCTTACGGAGGTCATAGCTGGTCTGTTTGTACACATCCATGTTCCCATTAATTTTACCGTTGTTAAATGTGGTGGTTTGTGCTTTCAGTTTTGCTTTAATGCTGCAATCTGGAGGCATGTTTTGCTTTTCCAAAGTTGGGGCAGGGGAGGGTATTGTAGCCATCCCGTATTCCAGATTGGGAGAACATAAGGACTTGAGTTCCTGTGCGTTACCACAATAACACCATGAGTGGTTAATCATGAGACGTACCACTCCACCTTTGTTATTCCCCAAGAGTTATTTCTTCCTGCCCATGCGATGGCTTGGCACCTAAAACCCTCACAAACTTTAACAGACGCACAATTGAGAGCATCCTGTCTGGCTGTATCTCCACCTGGTACGGCAACTGCACCGCCCACAACCGCCAGGCTCTCCAGAGGGTGGTGCGGTCTTCCCAACGGATCACCAGGGGCAAACTACCTGCCCTCCAGGACACCTACAGCACCCGATGTCACAGGAAGGCCAGAAACATCATCGAGGACAACAACCATCCGAGCCACTGCCTGTTTACCCCGCTATCATCCAGAAGGTGAGGTCAGTACAGGTGCATCAAAGCTGGCACAGAGAGACTGAAAACAGCTTATATCTCAAGGCCATCAGACTGTTAAATAGCCATCACTAGCACCTTAGAGGCTGCTGCATATTTTGTGTATTGTTGTGAAATAGTTCAATATTACTGCACTGTTGGAGCTAGAAACACAAGCATTTTGCTAAACATGTGTATGTGACCAATAAAATTTGATTTGATATACGGAGAACCCCACTGGCTGTATGGACAGGGACAATATATCCAGGGAGAGCCATGATTCCATAAAACAGAGTATGTTACAGACCCTTATGTCTCTCTGAAAGGATATCCTCACCCTGAGCTTGTCTACTTTATTGTCCAGCGATTGAATGTTAGCTTGTAATATAATCATGAAGCGGTGGATGGTTTGCTCGCCAGGTGAGCCTGTCTAGAACCCCAGCTCTCCTTCGGTGTCATCTTTTTGGTGGAGCTCTCGGGATAAATGGGGCTGCCTCGGCAAGTCCAAACAAAGGATCCATGTCAGGGAAGAAGTATTTCTGTTCTACTGGAGCACCTTTGCGAGCATACTGTCAGGCTGCATCACAGCCTGATACGGCAACTCCACCGTCTCGGACCGCAAGGCTCTTCAGAGGGTGCAGCTGAACGCACCATTGGGTGCACACCGCCTGCCCTACAAGATACCTACAACTCCAGGTGTCGCAGGAAGGCCAAGAAGATCATCAGGGACCCCAGCCATTCCCTGTTCTTCCCACTTCAATCACTCAGACGCAGGCAGTAGAGGAGCATCGTGTAAAAAAACGGAAAGGCTGGCCAATAGTTTCTCCCCTCAGACAATTAGGCTGCTGAATAGCCACCACTAGTCGGCTAACTGCTCCCCTCTCCCCCTATAGACATTCTCCCCACTACTCCTCCCCATGGACCCCCCACGCCACACACACACACACACACCCTCAACTCTCACTTACCTTACCTGCTACTCCCCTTATGGACATTCTTCCTCCTGCTGTTTAGTAATTTACCACATTGAGTATGCGAAGACATGAGTTCAAATGCAGAGCAGCAAAATTAATTATATGTAAGCTAACTACAATGTCAGTTGATATGTTGAATATGCACATTGTAATATGCCACTGGGTATAGTGACATTGTCTCTTATTTAGAGTAACTGCTGACTGGACAGTGCTTTGGTGTCATTAAAGTCCCCCTTGGGGAAATTAAATGATTAAATCCAGTTCAACTCACCCTAGCAGTTCCTGTAAAGTTTAGTGGTGGGCAAGTAAGTCCCTTGTCAGAAATCCATTTCCCTGCTGAGTGTAACTATGTGCGCTGAGAGTCGGGAAGCAAGTTTAGGGAGTGAGTCGTTTAATAGATAAACCTAACATTAACACAAAACAAGAAACCACGAACAATGCACAGACATGACACAGAAATAGAAACAATGACGCCTGGAAAAGGAACCATAGGGAGTGACATATATAGGGAAGGTAATCAGGGAAGCGAAAGAGTCCAGGTGAGCATAACAATGGTGAGAGGTGTGCTGTCCAAAAAACATAATTCCACTTTGACATTATGAGGTATTTTGTGGAGGCCAGTGACATAACATCACTTAAATTCAGGCTGTAAGACAACAACATTTTGAAAAGGTCAAGGGGTGTGAATAGAATACCACAGTTTTGAGTCATAATTCCCATAAAACCTAGTGGTCAATGGTTCCAATCGTTTTTCCACTGTTCATTTTTCCCTTACGGGATTTTAAAAATACTTAAAATATGGGCAGTGTTTCGTTAAGGCTTACCCTGGCGTGACGTTTTGATGACCATGTAAATCTCTCTCAAACAAGGTGACTTATCAATATGTTCACTTGTATACCCCCAACAAATTAAATGCTAATTAGCTGCTATTGCACCGTGATGATCTGGAATAGATTGCCTAAATTGAGGCAAAGGTAAGAATCTCTGGATTAAATATATAATGTTTGCTAAAAGTAGTAATAAATAAATTGGTCAAATTTATTTCAATTGACAATTTGTGAACTGTCTTGGGCAAGTTTTAAATTGACACAGTAACTGTTCGCAAGGTGTCAGCTGGAGATGATGTGCAGGAGCTTGCAGGGATTTGTAGACTTGCATAGTCTACTTTGATGCGAATTAGCATTTTTCAAATCTCCATTCCCTGCTCGGACACTGGTCTCTCGACCTTCGATTGTTCCTTGGAATGTCAGCCCCCGCTCTTCCCTGAGCAAGAGGAAGAGCAAGAGGAAGAAGTCAGTACACCCTCTGCCCAGATGTTCGTCTGCTGCTGTCGCCGTACCTGGAAGAGAGCCCGATCTGCTCTTCTCAAGACCACCTCCAGGTATCGGCAACATAACGCATTGCGACTGGACCACTGCTCCCCGCTATTGGCTCGGGCAGAGGGTATGGCTTTCCACTCAGGATCTGGCCCTCCGGCTGGAATCCCACAAACTTTCACCCCCCTTTATCGGCCCTTTCCCGATCTCTAAAATCCTTAGCCTCACTGCTGTTCGGCTTCTGTTGCCCCGCACTCTCCCACTTTTTATGTGTCTAGGATTAAACCTCTCTCTCACAGCCCTTTGTCTCCTGGTTCCAGGCTCATACAGGGAGGTGCCTCCTGAGTGTTCGACCTCGGGGCAGGGGATTCCAGTACCTGGTTGACTGGGAGGGTTATGGCCCGGAGGAGAGGTGCTGGGTCCCCACTAGGAACATCCTGGACCCAGCCGTCATCGCTGAGTTCCGCCGCCGACAACCCAGTCAATCAGGTATGTGCCCAGGTAGGACGTCGAGTGTTGCCCCTAGATGGGGGGGTACTGTCACACCCTGATCTGCTTCACCTGTCTTGTGCTTGTCTCCACCCCTCTCCAGGTGTCTCCCATTTTTCCCCATTATCCCCTGTGTATTTATACCTGTGTTTTCTGTTTGCCATTTCATAATGTTTTGTCAGGTCTTACCAGCGTGCTGTTCTCAAGTTTTTGTTTTCTAGTTTTACCGGTTCTGACCTTTCTGCCTGTTCTGACCCTGAACCTGCTTGCCGTCCTGTACCTGCCTGCCTCTGACCTCATTTACAAACTTCTGCCTGCCCTCGACCTGCCTTTCGCCTGGCCCTTTGTTATATTAAATATTCGGAGAAACAAACTACCTGCCTTCTGTGTCTTCATCTGGGTCATATCCTGAGTCGTGATTACAATCCTCCCTGGGGAATACTTTCGACAACTTGTAGAGTTCATGACCCGACTAATTGAGGCTGTTCTGACGGAACTAAAATCTAGGATGGTGTTCTTAATCTTTTCTGCACTCAGTGTATTTGTTTTTTAGTATTTTATTGTTTATGGACAGTGACTGTCATAAGGTAGAGGGAGACTGGTAGAGAGGGAGATCGACATGGGATTCTTAACTCTGTCACCAGCGGGTATGTGTGGCCCGGAGCCGGCAGCACTACCACTAGGCCAGACTCCTATAACCAGGCACCTAATGCAACATTTTAAACTTTTATAACTTGCAGGATATTCATTTTATTGTGACTCTGATGCTCGTTGCAAATCTTTAACAACGGCAGCTTTTCTCTTGGTGTTATCAACCCCGGGTGACTGCTGTCTACTCAGTGTGCATTAAGACAGTCCGAGCTATAACACCAGTGTCAGGGACAGTGAGTCACAAACAAAAACACATCAAAGTGATGCATAAATCCACATCAGTGCTCTGACTAATGTATTCACATTGGCTTGGCCACTTTCATGGCCAGGAGGAGAATTGAACTTTGCTATGAAGCAGCTCCAATCATACAAGCAGACACACACGCACACACATGGCATGAGGGTCTCAGTCTTGATTATGAGCACTAGTTGATCCCATCAGAAATGAAATCATACATATACTGAGTGTGTATTGCATGTTTGTTCACATGATCTAAGTAAGTATCAGTGATGTATTTAAATTATATCTGTGCTCTTTTGTGAGGTTATTTTGCCATATATGTGCATATTTTATTAGTTTTCAGCAGTCCTTCTGTTTCCTGAGACGAAGGAGCTCTTTTTCATCCAGCATCTGTTTCATCTGTCTCACCTTAGCTTGTTCCACAGATTGTAGTGTGTGTCTTTTTAACTTTCAGGTCTCCAGCGTTCAAGATTGTAGAATAACGTCTTGTCTCTGGTAATTTCACAGGCTTTGGCCAGTTGCCTAAAATAACTCTCTGCTGAAAAGACGCGGATATTTGAAGGGACAACTGAAGACATGATGTCTGATGTGAAGACGGATCCAGAAGAGCCCAATCTATTTTTAGTGGCCACCCCACGCTGGCAGTCCCCTGAGTTTTGAGGACTTGATTGTGTAATCAGCCTGGAGAAGAAGGGACATTCACGGTTATGGGGAAAAAAAGCTCTCTCAAAACGAAAACCGGAGCAACTATCCACGTTCACCGAAGCCCTACCCAGAATATTTGATTTTACAGTAGACCACAGACAATCACTTGCACTTTAGAGACTGTTTTCACTGACTGTCTTCACCTGCTTCTCAAGATACGTTTTGCACTGACCCTCACTCACACACACAGACATATACAATGAAGTCGGAAGTTTACATACACCTTAGCCCTTCGATTTTCCCTTGGGATGTCAGCCCCCACTGTCAGCCCCTTATACATTTAAACTCAGTTTTTCACAATTCCTGACATTTAATCCTAGTAAAAATGCCCTGTCTTCGGTCAGTTAGGATCACCACTTTTTTTTATTAAGAATGTGAAATGTCAGAATAATAGTAGAGAGAATTATTTATTTCAGCTTTTATTTCTTTCATCACATTCCCAGTGGGTCAGAAGATTACATACACTCAATTAGTATTTGGTAGCATTGCCTTTAAACTGTTTAACTTGGGTCAAGCGTGTCGGGTAGCCTTCCAGAAGCTTCCCACAATAAGTTGGGTGAATTTTGGCCCATTCCTCCTGACAGAGCTGGTGTAACTGAGTCAGGTTCGTAGGCCTCCTTGCTCGCACACGCTTTTTCAGTTCTGCCCACACATGTTCTATAGAATTGAGGTGAGGGGTTGTGATGGCAACTCCACTACTTTGACTTTGTTGGCCTTAAGCCATTTTGCCACAACTTTGGAAGTATGCTTGGGGTCATTGTCATTTGGAAGACCCATTTGCGACAAAGCTTTAACTTTAACTGATGTCTTGAGATGTTGCTTCAATATATCCATATAACTTTCCCTTCCTCATGAAGCCATCTATTTTGTGAAGTGCACTAGTCTCTCCTGCAGCAAAGTTCCCCCACAACATGATGCTACCACCCCTGTGTTTCATGGTTGGGATGGTGTTCTTCGGCTTGCAAGCATCCCTGCCCTTTGTGTCGTTTCTCCAAGGTGTCTGCAGCATTGTGACGTGTTTGTAGGCATATCATTGGAAGATTGACCATAAGAGACTACATTTACCTGGTGTCCCGCCCGGTGTCCTGTGTCGTAATTATTGCGTAATCTGTAGGTCCATGCGCGTTCCATTTCTTCAGAAGAGAAAGTCAACTGCCACGAAGGATTTTATCATCGATAGATATGTGAAAAACACCTTGAGGATTGATTCTAAACATCGGTTTGCCATGTTTCTGTCGATATTATGGAGTTAATTTGGAAAAAATGTTCGCGTTTTAATGAATTAATTTTATTTTTTTTTCTCACGCAAACGTGATGAAGAATGATGAAGAAAACGGACCAATTTGTCAACACAAATAACATTTTTTTTTAAACGGAACATTTGCTATCTAACTGAGAGTCTCCTCATTGAAAACATCTGAAGTTCTTCAAAGGTAAATTATTTTATTTGAATCCTTTTCTGTTTTTTTGTGAAAATGTTGCATGCTGAAAGCCAGGCATAAATCCTATGCTAGGCTATCACTACTGTTACACAAATGCTTGTTTAGCTATGGTTCAAAAGCATATTTTGAAAATCTGAGACGACAGTGTTGTTAACAAAAGGCTAAGCTTGAGAGCAAATAGATTAATTTAATTTCATTTGCGATTTTCATGAATAGTTAACGTTGCGTTATGGTAATGAGCTTGAGGCTGTTGTCACGATACCGGATCCGGGATGGCTCGACGCAAGAAGTTAAGACCAAACAGTTCAATTTTTGTTTCATCAGACCAGAGGACTTTTCTCCAAAAAGTACGATCTTTGTCCCATGTGCAGTTACAAACCGTAGTCTGACTTTTTTATGGTGGTTTTGGAGCAGTGGCTTCTTCCTAGTGTAGCGGCCTTTCAGGTTATGTCGATATTGGACTTGTTTTAATGTGGATAAAGATACTTTTGTACTTCTTTCCTCCAGCATCTTCACAAGGTCCTTTGCTGTTGTTCTGAGATTGATTTAAGCTTTTCGCACCAAAATATGCTCATTTCTAGGAGACAGAACGTGTCTCCTTCCTGAGCGGTATGACGGCTGTGTGGTCCCATGGTGTTTATAGTTGCATACTATATTATTATTATTATTATTATTATTATTATTATTATTATTATTATTATGTGTATATATTTTCAAACAGTCTTCTTTTTAATGTAGTGTAATAAAGTATACATGTTTTTATACATTTCTTGATATTGTGTATTTGTTGATAAATGTGTATTGCACTGATGAGGAGAGCTTGCAAGTAACAGTGTAATGGAATTGGAGAGCACCGCACCTTGTCCTCACCTATAACCTCTCCACCATTACCCTCCCCCTGTCCTCTTCCTGTTACCCTGCCCAGACAGAGTGGGGGAGGTGTCTTAGAGCTCTCTGGACAAATGGAACAACAATTTACACACACCATTAATAGTTTGACAAAACCGAGAGCAGAGGAGTCAATCTCTGATGTGAAGGAAATGTGTGCTGAGCTGAAAGATGTTATGGATGACATGAAGAACTCAAAGGGAAAATTGATTTATGATTGAACAATCTCAAAAGGAGACATCTAATGAGAGAGACAAATTACAGACCTTCAACTGGAGGAGCTACACCAGGAGGTGATGCAGTGATTTTCCCTTCTGGACCAACACCCTGCACCTCCCTCAGTGTTTACCTCTGCCATTGAAGAGAAACTTCACTGCTAGACTCTATTTGAGGTGTTTTTCCAGTGAGTGATGAGAGGTGTTTCAGACATAATTATGTACCATGGTGCGGTTATAGAATTTTCACGCCGGGAGAGTTCAACCAATGACGTCGTTGTTTGATTGAGCCTGCTGTAATTTAAAAATGATTAGAATCATGTATTGTAGCAATTATTGTGACTTTTGTGTTTTGCCGATTGCAAGATCACACAAGCATTGAGTAGATATGGTTATCCTTGTTCAACAGAGCCATTCCTATCTGTCAAGACATTGCAGGATATTTCCTAATTTTCCCTGGCTTTGTAAAGACTACAGCCTGACAGTATGTGGACACCTGCGCATCGAAAATCTCATTCTAAAATCATGGGCATCAATATGGACTTGGTCCCGCCTTTTCTGTATGGACCTCACTTTGTGCACGGCAGCATTGTAATAATGAAACAGGAAAGCGCATTCCCCAAACTGCTGCCACAAAGTTGGAAGCACAGAACCGTGAAAAACAGCCCCAGAATACTATTCCTCCTTCACCAAACTTTAAAGTTGGCACTATGCATTCAGGTAGGTAGTGTTCTTGTATGTCAGACTGACAGATGAAGTGTGATTCATCACTCCAGAGAATGCGTTTCCACTTCTCTAGAGTTCAATAGCGGCAAACTTTACACCACTCCAGCCGACGCTTGGCTTTTTGCATGGTGATCTTATGTGCAGCTGCTCGGCCGTGGAAACCCATTTCATGATTCTTCTGACGAACAGTTAATGTGCTGACGTTGCTTCCAGAGGTAGTTTGGAACTCAGGAGTGAGTGTTGCAACCGAGGACAGAGTATTGTTGTACTCTACCTGCTTCAGCACTCGGTGGTCCCGTTCTGTGAGATTTTTGGCCTACCACATCGCAGCTGAGCCATTGTTGCTCCTAGACATTTCAACTTCACAATAACAGCTCTAGCAGGGGAGAAATTTGACACCTGATTTGTTGAAAAGGTGGCATCCTATGACAGTGCCATGTTGAAGGTCACTGAGCTTTTCAGTAAAGCCATTCAACTGCCAATGCTTGTCTTTGGAGATTGCATGTCTGTGTGAACAACTTTATACACCTGTCAGCAACGGTTGTGGCTGAAATAGACTAATCCACTAATTTGAATGGGTGTCCACATACTTTTGTATATATAGTGTATGTTACCGTGCACTATCTATCCGGAATGGCTAAATAATTACAATGGCTGCATCTGATGATCCCTCTTTCCAAGAAGAGATTGACGTTTTTAATGTTATTTTACATACTGCCCTATTCATACACTGAAGAGGAGTTGAGACAGTGAGAATAAGAATTGGCAGACTGGGAAGCAGCGATGGGGAGCCACGGCCAGACACACTGGTGGTGCGCATGCGGGGGCTGTCCAGCCATGCCGACAGAAGAGGAATGTCTGTGCTGCAACGAACTCGATTGCGGACATTTCTTAATGGAGAGGGTCACTGCAGACCCCAAGGGCCGTGTGTGTGACAGACCATCAAAGATTCAACACACATATGGATAGAGGTGTGCTGGGGATGTTCTTCAGAACCTCCAGGAGGGCAAATGACAAATGAGTAAATTGTTTTGCTGTCACTAGCTCAGTGTTAATATAAGGTCTCTTTTCATACTAGGCAGTGTTGTTGTTCAGCACAGTATAATTCTGTGATCGTTTTAGTCATAACAGGGCTCACTAGCACCAATACAAGCTAAGGCAGCCATGTTGAGCTAGCTAGCTGTCTTTGCTCTACCCAAACTGTTTTTGTCATTATTTTAAAGACAATAGCACTTGCTGGCCTACAGATTATTGTTGTTCTATGTGGGGATAAGCTGGGCACAGGACACCAAAACCCCTTGCCTGCGTGTGTTGTTGGGGCCATTCAAACAATTCCTCACACAATGGACAGTACATTGGATACAAAGTTGATGGCTCAAGAGATGTGAAAGGTCCATGTCAACAATTGCCCCCCCCCCCCAAACACACCATATGCAAGTATTCCCTCTGAATAACTATAGTATTTATCATAAACATTAGTAGTATATTTTTCTTCTACTGTACATATGTCATACATTGCCATAACTGTTCTGTCATACTGCTGTGTAAATTCCCCTCGGTCTCCAGAGCAAATAAACATTGTCTTTGTCTAACTAATCTGTTTTATTGAAAGATGTTTACTTGCCAACAAATGAAAGTTTAAATGATACACCAACTCCCTGCATCATTTGATTTAGCAGTAAGATTGTAGCTAGTTTCTTCCAAATAAATGTCATAAAAATCTCAAAGAATTGATCCAGAAGTTGGAGTCAACAGTTTATTGGTTTCTGATGCAGCTGGAATAATTGAGTCACTTGTCAGTAGACAGTATAAAACATTTTATCAAACTCCATTATATACATTTGTACCAGTGCTAGCAATATCCGCAATGCAGTTGTGAGCATGCCAGGCATTCTATATGTGACCGACCGGCTTGATTCGGTCTTATGCATCAAAATTTGAAATATTGTTTTTGGATAAAAGTAGAGACAGAGCAAGAAAATGGTATATCATACACTGCATTTGAGGAACAATGGGAAAATCATTCTGTATGTAAAAGGTGATAAACTTGGAACCCCACTTTTGAGAAAATGGCACTTGAATGTTTTGGTACACCGACTGGAGAACTCATATTGGAAAGCTCCTTTGAGGATGAGTGTGAAGCAGAGCCAATACAGGGTTTTGCCTTCTCCTATCAAGTTCTATATAGGAGATTGAAGGCCAACATTACTGAACAGGAGGAAAGGGTCAAACTCATTTTAAAGAACATTGATCCTCGCCTTACCACCCAACTTCGCAAACGTGTGCAGAATGTGGAGGATCTGATGTGTCTTGGAACCTAGTTTGGGAAGGACTGGGAGCACCACCAAACTCAAACCCCTCTTCCTTCATCCCAGAGTCTCTGTTTGATCGGCCAGAAGGTACTTGGGAAAATCTTTTTAAAGAAATCCAACACTGTTAATTCAAGAAAACTTGAACACACCTGCACATCATCACTTCGTGACTATGTTCGAAATTGAGTTATCCCACGCACACTATGTTGGCAAACAGAGCCTCCACTTGGTCAATGCTTTGAAGAGTTATGTGAACGATGGTGTGCTATAGTTAATTGGACCTGATGACTGTTATCATTGAACAACTTAAAAAGGATATTACCGAGATCGTAACCTTTTTTCTACACTGGGGACAAAGTCGAGAACAACACCCCCAGCATGTAAGAGTGTTCGGCATATACGTCGGGGGAGGAAGAAATCCACCACCACCCCGCAACACCTACCAATTGAGATTCAGGACGGGCCCTCAGTCCAACAGGAGCTAAATATCTTCAACTTATCAAGTAAGACCCTGACATCAGCTCACCTTAGTGTTCTCAATAAGGGTTTAGCATTTGCACCCACTGCATGCATTAATGATTTTGACGTCCAGATAGATCTATTCAAGTTTTTCCGTAATCTGAGATTGTGTGAATTCTTTGATAGTGACTCCACTTGATATGTCATCCTCAGTGAGATGAATACATAGCTCTACCACGCTAATCAATAGACTTACCTGTCCTACCGTGAGTCAAGGAGGAGATGGAGACATTAACCTTTCTGGCACAGGCGTTCCGCTAGCGACCACCCTCGACAACATCCGGTGAAATTGCAGAGCGTCAAATTCAAAATACAGAAATAGCCATAATAAACATTCATAAAAAACGCAAGTGTTATACATCAGCTTAAATATGAACTTCTGGTTAATCCAGCCGCTTTGTCAGATTTCAAAAAGGCTTTATGGCTTAAGCATACCAGGCAATTATCTGAGGACAAAAGCATACATTTTACAACCAAGTAAAGGAATTACAAAAGTCAGAAATTGTGATAAAATGAATCACTTACCTTTGAAGATCTTCATATGGTTGCAGTCACAAGAGTCCCAGCTACACAATAAATGTTTGTTTTGTTTGACAATGTCCCTCTTTATATCCCAAAAACTCAGTTTTATTTGGTGCGTTTTGTTCAGTAGCTTCTGGACCTGAGTAACAGGCAGTTTACTTTGGGCACACTTCTCATCCAGACGTCGAAATACTGCCCCCAAGCCATAAGAAGTTAACCCAGCTGAGGTACCTGAGAACTCTGAGAGAACCACATTTAGAGCAAAAAGTACTTTTTTTACCTCCCTCCAAATGCAATGCATCCATAGAAATGTTCTGTAGGATTGTTGAAAATTATGTAGGTGACCTACTGTAATACAAACAGAAGCACAAATCTTATGATAACCTGAGTTAGCGCAAGTGAACAACAAACATGGTTTCTAAAAACAAATAAAGTAATACCTCATGACACAACGCCTCTCCCCCATGTGACCTAATTATTGTGTATATGTACTGACATGTACGTGTAACTGATAGATGCACAACACAGACTACATGTTAATGTTGTAAATTGTATGTAAATTGTAAAGTATTTTGTCTGTACTGTATTCATTATATGTCGGACCCCAGTAGGACTAACTGTCACCATTAGAGTCAGTTAACTTCTTGTATATGGGGCGCTATTTTAATTTTGGGATGAAAAACGTTCCCGTTTTAAACAAGATATTTTGTCACGAAAAGATTCTCGACTATGCATATAATTGACAGCTTTGGAAAGAAAACACTCTGACGTTTCCAAAACTGCAAAGATATTGTCTGCGAGTGCCACAGAACTGATGCTACAGGCGAAACCAAGATGAAATTTCAAACAGGAAGTGCCCCAGATTTTGAAGGCGCTGTGTTCTAATGACTCCTTATATGGCTGTGAATGGCTCACGAATGAGCTTACACTTTCTGTCGTTTCCCCAAGGTGTCTGCAGCATTGTGATGTATTTGTAGGCATATCATTGGAAGATTGACCATAAGACACTACATTTACCAGGTGGTCGCTTGGTGTCCTCCGTCGCAATTATCGCGTAATCTCCAGCTGCAGTACTTTTCCGTTTGCTACTGAGGAGAAACCCAACTGCCACGAATGATTTATCATCAAATAGATATGTGATTGTAATGACTGAATTTTCAGATTTTTTTCTTAGCCAAACGTGATGAACAAAACGGAACAATTTCTCCTACACAAATAATCTTTTTGGAAAAAATTAACATTTGCTATCTAACTGAGAGTCTCCTCATTGAAAACATCCGAAGTTCTTCAAAGGTAAATTATTTTATTTGAATGCTTTTCTGGTTTTGTGAAAATGTTGCCTGCTGAATGCTAACGCTAAATGCTACGCTAGCTATCAATACTGTTACACAAATGCTTGTTTTGCTATGGTTGAGAAGCATATTTTGAAAATCTGAGATGATAGTGTTGTTAGCCTCTTAAGCGCACCTGACACGCAGGCGTGCCATCTAGCCATCTGGAAATGCAAATGCGCTACACTAAATGCTAATAGCACTCGTTAAAACTCAAACGTTCATTAAAACACACATGCAGGGTACTGAATTAAAGCTACACTCATTGTGAATCCAGCCAACAAGTCAGATTTTTAAAATGCTTTTCGGCGAAAGCATGAGAAGCTATTATCTGATAGCATGCAACACCCCGAAATACCTGAAGGGGACGTAAACAAAACAATTAGCATAGCCGGCGCTACACAAAACGCAGAAATAAAATATAAAACATTCATTACCTTCGATGAGCTTCTTTGTTGGCACTCCTACATGTCCCATAAACATCACTATTGGGTCTTTTTTTCGATTAAATCGGTCCATATATACCCTAAATATCGATCTATGAAAAGTGTGTGATCCACACTTTTTTAAAACGCAATGTCATTTTTTAAAATTAAAAAAGTTGACGATAAACTTTCACAAAACACTTCGAAATACTTTTGTAATGCAACTTTAGGTATTAGTAAACGTTAATAATCTATCAAATGGATCTGATGTGATTGAATAGCTCCACGTCTTCAAATCATGTTCGGAAATTCCTCCTCCAAAACATCCTGTCGGAGACACGGAAGGAATGGGCCTCTCTTACTCGTTTGACCAAGAAACAAAGCCCAGGCAATTGACAAGACTGGCAACATCGTGTGGAAGCTGTAGGACTTGCAATCTCAGCCCCATGTAATTTCTTCCCCATAGACAATACATGCAGGGTACATGGATATTTTTCCCAGCGGTGATCAGTTTTCTCTTTTGTGAAACACAGCCCTCTGTTAAGTCAGATTTTTTTAGAAAAAGTGTTTTTCTATCCACACATACTAATGATATGCATATACTATATTCTGGCATAGCATGCAACACGCTGAAATGTTACGATTTTTAAGGGAATGTTCGAAAAAAACAATTAGGCTTAAGTGGTTTTAACAAAAGGCTAAGCTTGAGAGCTAGCAATTTATTTCATTTCATTTGCGATTTTCAAGAATAGTTAACGTTGCGTTTACGTAATGGGCTTGAGGCTGTTGTCATTATCCCTACGGGATGTCGTTATGGTAATGATCAAACATCACTAACCATTGGGTCTTTTTTCCCCTGCTTAAATCAGGTCCAGCTATTACCATAAATATCGCAAAAATATTGAAAAGTATTTGATCCACACATTTTAAAAAGCTCAAATGTCATTTTTTAAAATTTTAAAAATGTTTTGGCGAAAACATAGCACATATTTATGTCAAAACACCGCAGAATACTCATTAGCATAGCCAAGTAGGTAAAAAATATGCAATCATCAAATGGATTAAAAACGGGGCATTTGTAACCTTTTGAATAGCTTCATCAGATGACAGTCAATATCATGTTACACAGTACATTCATTTTTTTCAAAATATCCTATCGGAGACCATAAATCTCTGTTTACAATGGGCATCGTTCAAAAAATGCTACCCGTTTGACCTGAGAAACAAAGCCCAGGCAATTGCTAACAAGACTGGCAACATAAACTTTGACTAAATATGCATGTTTAATATGTATAGGATACACTTCTTCTAAATCTCAGTTACATTTAATTTAACGTTACATTTTGCGTTCACTAGACTATAATAAGTGGCTCCCACAGTGCATATTTTTCCTCTATCTTGGAGTCGACAGAAACCCAAAATGAATACATTAAATATTCCCTTACCTTTGTTATTCTTCCATCAAACGACCTGTAAGGGATTATACTCACAAATTAGCGTTCAGTTTTCAAGTCTGCGTCTTTCAGTTCTCAAAAACCAGTTTTAGAAATGTAGTCAAAAGAAGTGTTTTTCTATCCACTTTGAAAGAATATATAAATCATAAACTTGTCAAACTACTCATATTCAAGCTTTAACATGTTATAAAGGTGGCAATTTTGAGAACAAACAGAAACACAAGCACTGTTCAATCGATCTTGGAAAAAGAGAATGTTCGCACAAAAAGTAAGGGGTCAGGCTCTCGAGAGCGGGGTTTTAACAAAAGAAGTCCCATTGAAAGCTGAGACGCTGAACAGATGGAGACTCTTCATTGTCTGTTTGGGAAGGGTGTTTCAAGAATAGTTAACTTTTCAGATGAGAAGAGATATTTTGGGAAAATGCAGATTTTGGGTTCTGCTATACATAGAGACATAATTTAAACGGTTTTAAAAGCTTTAGAGTGTTTTCTATTCGATAATATTTTTTTATTTGCATATATTAGCAACTTTTGACAAAAATGTATCATGTTTTAATGTACCCAAATCCTCAGAAATCAACCATTAATCAACCATTTATCGGATCATCAGGAACTTCAAGGAGAGCGGTTCGATTGTTATGAAGAAGGCTTCAGTGGGCCCAAGAAAGTCCAGCAAGCACCAGGACCGTCTCCTAAAGTTCATTCAGCTGTGGGATCGGGGCACCACTAGTACAGAGCTTGGTCAGGAATGGCAGCATGCAGGTGTGAGCGTATCTGCACGCACAGTGAGGCGACGGCTTTTGGAGGATGGCTTGGTGTCAAGAAGGGCAGCAAAGAAGCCAGTTCTCTCCAGGAAAAACATCAGGGACAGACTGATATTCTGCAAAAGGTACAGGGTTTGGACTGCTGAGGATTGGGGTAAAGTCATTTTCTCTGATGAATTCCCTTTCCGATTGTTTGGGGCATCTGGAAAAAAGCTTGTCCAGAGAAGATAAGGTGAGTGCTATCATCAGTCCTGTGTCATGCCAACAGTAAAGCATCCTGAGACAATTTATGTGTGGGGTTGCTTCTCAGGCAAGGGAGTGGGCTCACTCACAATTTTGCCTAAGAACACAGCCATGAATAAAGAATGGTACCAACACATCCTTCGAGAGCAACTTCTCCCAACCATCCAGGAACAGTTTGGTGACGAACAATGCCTTTTCCAGCATGATGGAGCACCTTGCCATAAGGCAAAAGTTATAACTTAGTGGCTCGGGGAACAAAACATTGATTTTTGGGTCCATGGCCAGGAAACTCCCCAGACCTTAATCCCATTGAGAACTTGTGGTCAATCCTCAAGAGGCGGATGGACAAACAAAACCCCACAAATTCTGACAAACTGCAAGCATTGATTATGCAAGAATGGGCTGCCATCAATCAGGATGTGACACAGAAGTGAATTGACAGCATGCCAGGGCGGATTGCAGAGGTCTTGAAAAAGAAGTGTCAACACTGCAAATATTGACTCTTTGCATCAACTTCATGTGATTGTCAATTAAAGCCTTTGGCACTTAAGAAATGCTTGTAATTACACTTCAGTATTCCATAGTAACATCTGACAAAAATATCTAAAGACAATGAAGCTGCAAATTTTGTGAAAATGTATATTTGTGTCATTCTCAAAACATTTGGCCACAACTGTAGACATGAACAACAGAAACAATACTGCCTGGGGAAGGAACCTAAAAGAGTGCCAGATAAAGGGGAGTTAATGAGTGAGGTAATGGAGTCCAGGTGTGTTTAATGATGAAGCACAGGTGCGCGTAATGATGGTTCCCCAGACCGGTGGTTAGTAAACCGGTAATGTCGAATGCCGGATGCCAGAGGGGAGGAGCGGAAGTCGAAGTGACATCATCCCCACCCTGACACGCAGCTCCAGCCGCAGGACGACGCCGGCCAGAGGGACGTCCCCGAGGACAAGGAGCTGGCCACTCGTGCGGCGAAGATGTAAATTGCAGATATTGTTGGGATTTACAATATCCTTCACAGGAACCCAACACTGCTCCTCTGGGCCATACCCCTCCCACTCCCTAGGTACTGGAGCTGACCAGGAACCACCGGACTGAGAAGGGAAACATGAAAAGAAGGTGAGGTACGGTAAACACTGGGAAGCTGTAACCTATACGTTACCTCTTTGACCCTCCTGAGAACCTTGAATGGTCCCACAACGCAGGGGCTCATCTTATTGCAGGGCAGGTGGAGTGAGAGGTTCCTGCTGTGGAGTCTCCCTCCTGTGGCGGTCTGCCTGCTCCTTCTGATTGTGGAAGGTGCACTGTAGTCTCACGTGAGCCTCGCTCAACACTTCCTCTGTGCGCCTGAACTACTCATCAACCGCAGGAGCTTCGGTCTGGTCTGGGGTCCATGGAGCCCGAGGCAGCTGAAAACCCAGAACACACTGGAAGGGAGTCAGCCCGGTGTAGGAGTGACGTAATGAATTCTGGGCATACGCCACCAGTCGAAGGAATCGGGCCCACTTTCCCTGCCGGTCCTGGCAGTGACACCTCAGGAACCTCCCCAGCTCCTGGTTCATCCTCTCCATCTGCCCGTTGGACTGAGGCCTACACCTGGAAGTGAGGCTGACGATGACCCCGAGCTTCCCCATAAAGGCTCCAATGGAATTGGGGCCCACAGTCGGAGACAGACAGGCCTCAGGAAGGCCGTAATGCCGGAAGACCTGCTGGAATAGTGCCTCAGTGAACTGGAGAGCAGTAGGGAAACCTGAGAAAGGAATGAAACGACAGGATTTAGAAAATCTATCCACAACCAGCAAAACTGTGGTGAAAATGTCAGAGGATTAGAGATCAGTGACAAAGTAAATGGATAGATGAGACCAGTGATGCTGAGGCACAGGTGCCGTGGTGACTTGGTTTGAGCACATACGTAACAGGAGTTGACAGAGCAACTAATGTCATGTGCCAATGTAGGCCACCAATACTTTTCTGAGAAAGATTGGGTAGTGTGAGAAATACCTGGATGTCTAGCGACGACAGCTGTGTGTGCCATGGTCAGCAGCAGATCCCTAGTCCTCGTGGGATATTAGATGCACTCAAGAGGTCCGGTAGTGAGAGCGTGCTCCCTCTCCAGAGGCTGGCGATGTCCACATCTATGTCCCAGACCACATGGGCTACGACTTGAGAGGAAGGGATTATGGGTGCATTGTGGACATAACCCTCTCCCGAATCGTGGAGACGGGCCAGGGCATCGGCTTTGGTGTTCTTTGAACCTGGGTGATAAGTCAGTGTGAAGTCAAATTTTATAAATATCAGGGCCTACCTTGCTTGGCATGGATTCAGCCTCCTCGCTGTCCGTATGTACGGACGGATACAATTTTTGTGGATTACCTTGTCGTTGAGACAGAACTGTCACGCCCACCTCTGAAATGTCCACCTCCACCACAAAGGATATTGTGGGATCTGGGTGTTTGAGCAATGGGGAGGAGGCAAAACATCCCTTGAGTAGGCTAAAACCCTTGTTAGCTGCTGGACTCTACAAGGGGACCACCCTTGAGGAGAGCAGTGAGAGGAGCGGCAATGGAGCTGAAGTTCCTGATGAAACGGCAGCAGAAGTTGGCAAACCCCAAAAAATGTTGTAAACCCTTAATGGTGGTTGGGATTGGCCATGATCTGACCACATCTACCTTCTTGACATCCACCTTCACCCCTTGTGGGCTAATTTGGTAGCCAAGAAAGGTGACAGCCTCCCGATGAAACTTGTACATCTCAGACTGTTTAGCCAGGAGGCCTTCCAGGACTACTCGGACGTGAGCGATGTGATCCGCCAAGGTTACCGAATAGACCAGGATGTCCACGCAGGAGAAGTGGATCTGCTGATGAAACATTGTTGGAGCGCCTCATGGAGGTTTGGCCTGGGTTTCAGCCACCTACAGAGGGTAGATATGTCTGTGCGAGGGAGCAGAGCCTGAAAGCAGGTTGATGCTTTCCAGGTTTTGGAAAATACCTTGAGCCTCAACCCGGTGTATCTCCGGGATGTTGGGCTAAAGGGCAACCACAGGACTCTCAACCGACATGGGACTTCAGGGGACGCAGAAGCAGGTCCTCTGGCACTTGGGTGCCCAGTCTGTGATTTTCATCCTCAACCATGAGATGCTGGGGTTGTGGCGTTAAAAACCGATGGAGGCCGAGGTGATGAAGAAGGGGATGTTCTCCTGATGAATGGACTCCATGGTAAGGGTGAGCGGTTTGGTGACGTGTGTGACGGTCCCGGAACCTAACAGCCGATTATCAAGGGCTTGAGCAGGGTAAAGGCAGGAGAGCGGTTATGAGGTGTGGTTGAGAGAGGAGCCAAGGGTCTGGACTATAACTCCTTGCGGCACCACAATCCATTAATGCTGTAAAACAGTACACAAGGGACAGTGAAATAGTGCAATCAACACCAAAAAGTGTTTGGTGAAAAGTGATGAAGAGGGCTTACTCACACCTGCCCCAGGAGGTGGAAAATCATGTGACCGTCCCTCTGCTCTCGTGGAGTTAGGACGTATCGGATGCCGCTGGAACTGGTGCCCTCCTTGAACACAAAAGAGACAGAGCCCCAGCTGTCTCCGTCTGCGTCGCATGTGACCCAGACTTCCACAGGGTCAGGCTCTGATCCAAAGTGTTCACTGAGGGAGGCAGAGAAGCGATGACAGTGCCGACGCTCCCGAAGAAGGTTATCTAGACAAATGGCCATCGCAATGAGTGAGTCCAAGGAGAGGTTGTCGTCTCGACAGGCATTCTGTTTGAACCTCCTCGCACAGTCTTCTGAATAGCATACGAAGCGCTGGCTCATTCCACCCGCTGGATGGTGCATACTCGGCATTCATCTGGTCCTGCTGCCACTGTTGTAGGCGCTCACCCCGCTCTCTGCCCTCTGGTGGATGATCGAATGTACCTCTAAACCGAGCCATGAACCCTTCATACAAATCCAGAACCTCCTCTGCACTCCCCCAGAAGGCAGTGGACCATTCAAACACCCGCCCAATCAGCAGAGAAATAACCATGGCAACACCAGACCTCTCGGTGGTAAGAGCTCCCATTTTGTGCGAGAGAGGCAGCACTATAGTAGGAAGCCACAGCATTTAGACGGGGTGCTGTCATATTTATCCGGGAAGGACAAATGGGCATTGTTGACCTGGGCAGGTTGCTGAATGGGCTGGTGTGCTGATCCGCTGGGTCGATAAGTATCCTCCGCTAGTTGAAAGCAACGCCTCTCGGGTATGTTCGAGACATTGAACACCGCGAATAACCTCTTCCATAGCCATCCCCAGTTGTGCCAGCTGGTTGCTTGTCGACCGTCTGGGAGATGTTCTATTTTCCTGCTGCCTCCATTTTGAGAGACAGTATTCTGTAACATAAACACTGGGAGTCGAGAAGCAGGTGAAGATGGTACGTTTAATATAACAAATACCATGGAACGATACAACATAGGAGTAGCGTCTAGACATGAACAACATAAACAATACTGCTTGGGGAAGGAACCTAAGGGAGTGCGAGAAGGTGAGGTAATGGTGTGCTTAATGATGAAGTGCAGGTGTGCGTAATGATGGCTCCCAGGACCAGTGGTTAGTAAACCAGCGATGTCGAATATCGGAGGGGAGGAGAGGGAGTAGATGTGACAAAATCATCCCTGTATGATTCATTTTGTTGGTGAAGTCTGTACTATCCGGCCTAACAGCAGTCATCAGACACAAAATCTACACCCAGCATGAAGTCCCTATTAAGCTGCGTCTCCACAGGCTGTGCACCGCCAGATTTGTTCTCCTTCTATATCATGCCTTTTGGTTTGAAGAACATTCCAGCAACCTTCTAAATGCTGATGGAGACATCCCTGGGAGACCTGAGGGGAAATAATTGTCTTGTGTACCTGGATGACATAATAATTTACTCCTCCTCTGTCTATGCAAGACATACAGTCCATGTTTGACAGACTAAAGGCAGCTGGTTTCACCCTGAACTTCAAGAAGTGTAATTTCTGCTTGACTGAGCTCAAGTTCCTTCGTCAGGTGGTCTATGCAGTTGGTATCCATGTAGATCCAGCCAAAGTTGCAGCGGTGCAGGAGTTCCCAGTTCCCATCTCCCTGAAAGCTATCCAACCTGGATGGTACCGTAGGTTTGTGCATGACTTTTCAAATGTCGCTGAACCACTCAACCACCTAAAGAAGAAGGGTGGACTCTTGCATGCCAGAGTGCATTTGAAACACTCAAACACAGTCTCATTACTCCTCCAGCCTGAATGCTCATCTCATCGTACACACAGATGCACAACAAACAAGACCTGGAACAGAAGAGGTTATTGCCTATGCAAGTCAAACATTTAATTATTTAACGACTGAACGAGGGGTCTCACTGTGGTCTGGGCTCTAGAGAAATGGATCTATTACCACGCTACCCTGCAGTGTGTTATGTTATCAGACAAGATCAACAGCCATAAGATGTTGGACTTCATCATTGAGTGCTGCAAAGAAAAACTGAATGTTACCAGATGCCCTCTCTCGGATTACAGAGGTCGCATCTGTCTGTCCTCCATTGTGCAGAATTTACACCATCGCTAAGGGTCAAGATGACTCTTTCCCTCTGGATTATGAGTGTGTGTGGAGAGCACAGCAGAATGAAACCCCCATCATGAAGATCCAAAAGAAATCCGTCTGAGAAAAACTAGTAGCTTAAGTGTGAAGTTCACCATAGTTCAGGATAAAGGGTATATAGTAACTTAGATAGGAGAGCACATCACCCATTACTGTGCTTACATCTCCTCCACATTGACTGATCACATGATCCAAGCTCGTCATGACAACCCCATGAGTGGCCATCTTTAAATCTTCTAAACCTGCCAAAGATTACAGGAGGTGGTGTACTGGCCAGGTATGTGGGTGGATACCAAGAAGTTTGTATAGCAGTATGATGTCTGCCAGAGGTACAAACCAGATATTGGCAGACATGCCAGAAAACTGCCGTTCGGAATTCATATTCTCTCTGACTGAGGTCCGCAGTTTATCTCAGGAATCTACAAAGATCTCTGTACCTACTGGGGTGTAATTTCCAAACTGACCAGAGCCTTCCATCCTCGGAATAACCTGACCGACAGGGTGAACCACACCCGAAAGGGGATGATTGCTTAAATCCCATTGATAACTAGCAAAAAAGCCTTTGTCAAACAAAACAAACCAAGGAGTATGACGGACAGTCAAATATAACTTTAAACCTAGAGTTGCCTACAAGAGATTTCCACACCTGGGTTGTGCAATTTTTGCCCAATATTCTTTTCAAAATTCATCAAGCTCTGTCAAAGTGGTTGTTGATCATTACCAGACAACCATTTTCAGGTATAGATGCCATAGATTTTCAAATAGATTTAAGTCAAAACTTTGACTCGGCCACTCATTTTGACCTTGTGTTTTAGGTTATTGCGCTGCAGAAAGGTGAATTCATCTTCCAGTGTCTGGTGAAAGCAGACTGAACCAGGTTTTCCTCTAGGATTTTGACTGTGCTTAGCTCCATTTCATTTATTTTTTATCCTTAATGATTGCAAGCATACCCATAACATGATGCAGCCACAACTATGCTTGAAAATATAGAGAGTATTACTCAGTAATGTGTTGTATTTGATTTGCCCCAAACATAAGACTATGTATTCTGGACAAAAAGTTAATTGCTTTGCATATATATATATATATATATATATATATATATGCAGTATTGCTTAAATGCCTTGTTGGAATATTATTATGTACAAGCTTCCATCTTTTCACACTGTCAATTAGGTTAGTATTGTGGAATAACTAAAATGTTGTTGATCCATTCTCAGTTTTCTCCTATCACAGCAATTAAACCCGGTAACAGTTTTAAAGTCACCATTGGCCTCATGGTGAAATCCCCGATTGGTTTCCTTCTTCTCTGGCAACTGCTTTTGGAAGGACGCCTGTATCTTTGTAGCAACTCGGTGCATTGACGAACCATCTTATAGTTTAGTTAATAACTTCACCCTGCTCAAACAGACATTCAACGTCTACTTTTTTTATTTGGACCAATCTACCAATAGGTGCCCTTCTTTGCGAAGCATTGGAAAACCTTTCTAGTCTTTGTGGTTGAATCTGTGTTTGAATGAGGGACCTTATATATTGTTGTATGTGTGGGGTACAGAGATGAGGCAGTCATTCAAACATCATGTTAATTGCTCATGCAACTTATGTGACTTGTTAAACACATTTTTACTCCTGAACTTATTTAGGCTTGCCATAACAAAAGGGTTTTAATACTTATAGACTCAAGACATTTCAGCTTTTCATTTGTCATTTTTTCATGTAATTTATTTGGGATAAACAAAATTCCACTTTGAATTATTATTAATAAAGATCTTGTGTGTCTTATTTTATCCTGTACACTTAATTTTTTACATTTGTGTTTCATTAGAGATGTATTATTTGATTTGATGGCAGAATTAGCACCTGGTAGTGTAGGGGATGTATATGTACTTAATGGCATATCTCAGACTGGACACTATGTCATTCAGGATCTTTAGTCTCCACCGAGTGTTGTTAACACCCCCCGTTCCTCTTATCCTACAGTCGGTGGAGAAACCAAATGTTGAGTGGTTAGAGTCTTCAGCAGTGTAAGGATAATTAGGGGTCTGAAACTACGGTATTTGGTGCAGTGTCTGCCATGCATATTGAATCCTTCAAAAAGACTGACTGCTGCTAATATGCTTATTATATATTTATATCCACTGCTGTGGAATGTGGGGTGTCTAATTATTCATTCCCGTTGGTGGGAATTTGTTGTCTGTTTGTCACCAGAAGAAATCTGTGTTCCCCGGCCACTCACAGGTTTCAGGCAGAGCCTGTGTCTAATGAGGCTTAGCTATTATATAGGCCAAGTCACACTGTTCAGCTATGGAGGCAGGCAGGGGACTGACTTTGGCAGCATGATTGTATAATTAGGGTCTGACTGTGGAAATCACAGTCATCCAAAGTAACTATTGAGTGTAATCAGAGAGATAAGGTATGACAAGTAATTTTTCCCTCAAGCATAATAGTGTTTGCTCACATCACTGTAAGTTGATAAGTTATTGTTCTATCTGGAGATGTAACGTGAAAAAAGACAACCCTGACTTCATAGCTTTTCTTAATAGGCCACAGAAAGACTAATCTAATAGTAGGAGGTCTACTTGCAAACTAATGATGAACATATAAATAAATACATGACAACCTCATTCACCACCAATATGTACAACCACCATTTTGCATCAGCACACTCAGCTCATCTATTGAAATGGAAATGTTATGGAAATATTCCATACAATATGTCTTCAGAGATATTATTATGGATTATTATGTAGTTATGTTAGCACCAGATTTGTTCAATGAGGTCATGGAGGACATTTAGGTAAATGTATTCAGATCGTAGCAAATGATGGTATCTTTAATGATGGAAATTGTATCATGATGGTAAGAAATAAACATCAAAAGTTAATTGGCAGTTGCATCAGATCTGCATATACCAATAAATATTTGTTTGAGCTTTATTGCAATACAAATAGAAATGGTGCTAGCAGAACACCCCTGTTTTGCCTCCAAAACAACAAAGAAAGTAGTCTGACAATATTGTAATTGTTTGTACAGAGGGATAAGGATAGTTTGCATCTGGCGTTAGAGTTTTGGCTGGGTCGGTTGCAAACTATGTAGGTTGTGTGATCCTAATCAGGGGTTGATTCACAGGCAAGCCTTTACTACCTCACAGTCTAGACTGACATGGCATCCTCAGGTTTATGTCATGCAGCTCAGCCATACCAGTAGAGTTCAGTTGGGTGCTGGTGTGGACAACTGAGCTGGGGGAATTCTCCATTAACAGTGGGTGGAGCCATGCAGGTAAATAGCAGACTTCACAGACAATTAAGGCTCCTCAGACCATGACAATATTAAATGATTAGTGCAATTTCCATGGTCAATATATTCCACATGTCATATTGATATCATATGCAACAAACCCAGTTCTCCTAGATCGTAGGCAAACTTGCTCACTACTGCCCCCATAGTGTTAACCAACTTGGGGGAGATCATAACTAGCTTACCTAGGCAAGAGTCGATGCAATATCATGTCCCATTACATGTCATTGGGGGGGGGGTCATACTGATAAGAAGACAGTGCTTAGATGACTTGTGTATAATTTGCAAGTATATGATGCCTTTATTCCTGGATTGAAAACACCTCCCTTGCTTTCTGGGGTGTGATAGATACATGCCATTAGTCAGGCATCAGTGAACACTTTAAAATAGGAGGCTAATTGCAGGTAGTAAATAGAAGGAAAACATAGCCAGGAGGGTGCCTCAGAAAAAAATGCTTCACCACCAAAATGTAATGACCCATGAGCTATTAACAACAGCTAATAACAACCTAGAAAAATGGGTCTCAAAAATCTTACATTTGGATCTACAGTACTGAATAACAGGTCTCAGAAGTAGGTCTTAATCCCAAATGGTAATCTGACGATTTGTACGCTCCAGATTGTTCTGTAACTCCCCCTATTTATTGCTATAGCAACAGGTGGTATTCATATAATAATTCTCTCAATGAATATTGATTAAGTGTCATGGCAAATGGTGCGAGGCATAATATGAGCCACACTTTGCTGCACTCTGTGTTTTTCAATGAAGGCCTTTCCTTGGATATGGTAGATTGAGATAATCACGTTTTAACAAAAGAAATTGTGTGTAACGCCACCCAACCAGAATCACCAGTCTTCCCTGGTGATTCCACGTGTGTGTGTGTGTGTGTGTGTGTGTGTGTGTGTGTGTGTGTGTGTGTGTGTGTGTGTGTGTGTGTGTGTGTGTGTGTGTGTGTGTGTGTGTGTGTGTGTGTGTGTGTGTGTGTGTGCGTGCGTGCGTGCGTGCGCGTGCATGTGTGTGTTTGTTAGTCCCCACAAGGTCAATTGTGGCCTGTTTCAGGAAACTAGGCATAGGTAGCATGTCACTACATCACAGGAGGGCCGTTTGAATGTAAACCCATTTTATTATCAAAATGCTTTTTTGGCAGAAAGGCATTCTCGAAAATGTGAACATTCATGTGCCATCTGTAAATACTAAATACATTGTTAAATTATGAGTAGTTGGTTTAGCCACAGAAAAAGGCAGCAAATCTTCCTGCTAGCCACGATTGGCTGAGATAATGAGTGGGCTGGACATGCTGAGAGATGAGTTTGGATTGGTCTGCCATATAGCTTGCTTCTGTCTATTTGAGCTGGTCAGTATGTGTTGGTAATCTAAAGCAGCTTTTTTATGTATCGCATAGTAGAACTGCATTGCTCTCCACGTTCTGGATGACAGAGGTCAGTGGAATTTGAATATGATGGCTAAGGAGATGAAGAAAACAACTGTCTCTGGATTACATCTTCAATCTAAGGGCAACTATGGCATCCGCGACAAGAGACGCGTCCATCTATGATGTACTGGTAAGAAAGTAGTTTCATTTCAAGTTAAAGTGTCTGTTAGCTAGCTAACGTTAACTGGCTGGCTCGCTAGCTAACTTTAGGTGTGTGATCTTTTAATTTGTATCTCAGAGCCATTTGCTTGACTAGCTAACATTGAACCTGGTTGGATAGCTACCTGCAGATTCATGCAGGATAGTAATGGCATGATTTGGAATTATGGTTAATTGTTCAGCTAGCTAGCTACATGTCTTAACAAAATACTCTACTATGCAAGTATCCATTTCAATAGAATGTCACTGCGACAATTGTTGATAGACGTTGGTTAGAGACCTCAAGATTCATGCAGGGTAGTAACGTCATGAGTTATGATTATGGTTAATTGTTTAGCTAGTTAGCTAGCAAGCTACATTTCTTAACAAAAGACTATGCAAGTAACCTTTTCGGGTGTGTTCGAAAATTCAATCTGGCAATCTACTCTGATTTCGGAGCACTCCATCTGAATGTGCCAGAGCGCCGAATAACTGATGAATTTACAAGCGCTCAACACCCTATGAATATGTTCGGTGTGAGTAATCATCGTGAGGTCAGAACATTCGGATCAATGCTACTCATCGAGCTAGAGTGACCAGTGTGCGCCCTATTACATATCGATATACCGATTTTATATACATATCGATATACCGATATATATCGATTTTCAATTTGTTAAAACGTTTTATGGTATGTATTGCTTTTTTGTTTTTACACTTACTGATAATTTCAAAATAATATTTCAATTCTAAGTGAAAGTTTAATCAAGGTCCATATAATTTGGATCAAAATAAAACATAATATCAGAGTCTTTCAAATCAACATGAACCTTTTCATAAGTGAGTTACAAATATCTCAAACGGTCACCCCAGCGTGATTTTTTTTTATGCACGTGATGTTAGAATGTTCTCTCCATTCCAGAATGAGATTGTTACGCAACAGTACATTTAATCCGCGCTGCCCTCAAACCAAGGCACGCAGCCTGTTTTTATTTCTAGGCTGTTTTCAACTTGTCAATTTCAAATTATTTTCAAACAAGTCTTTATTTTCTAAGAACAGTTTGAATTGAGGTGTGTTCCACCTCCTCATTCACTCACATCAAATTATTTTTTGTTGTTGAAATTTCTGACATTGCTTGTGCAATTCAAGTCTGCAGACATGTGTGCATCTCCTGTCAGGATCTGCACAGGTTCACATTTTCTGTCTGTTGCCCGCATCACAGTAATTGTTGTTGTCATTACCAATAATAACTTTGGAAACGTGTGCGTTTCTATCAAAGTGCCTTATTACGTTATAGTAATTTCTGTATGTCGTGTTATGTCGTTTCTACTGTAGCTCACTGTATGTATGGAGCATAAAATATTTGTGTATATTCCTTATAACTGTGGACACGCAAGGTAACGTTTCTCATTTCATAACATTTATGGTGTTATATTCAATTGTGCTTAAAACAATGCAAATTGCATCAGAGAAGAATTAGCCTGTGTTGTATTTCGCAGCTTCCCTAGCCTTTTGACTCCCAAGTTGCACAGCAGTCTAACTCACAGCATGTCAGTGCTAGAGGTGTCACAACATACACCCTGTTTCAAATCCGGGCTGCGTTTCTATCAAAGTAAGCGGCTTATTACATCATAATGGTTTCTGTTTGTGAACTGTATGTACAATTAACCTCACTAGGGTAGGGGGCACTATTTTCACCTCCGGATAAAAAGCGTGCCCAAAGTAAACTCCCTATTACTAAGGCTCAGAAGTGAGGATATGTATATAGATTTGGATAGAAAACACTCTAAAGTTTCCCAAACGGTTAAAATAATGTCTGTGAGTATAACAGAACCCATATGGTAGGCAAAAACCTGAGAAAAATCCATCCATGAAGTGGGATGTTCTTATGTTTGTAGTTTTCCATTGACTGCCTTTACAGTATCCAATGACATAGGACTCAGATCGCAATCCTATGGCTTCCACTAGATGTCATCAGTCTTTATAGAAAATGTTTCAGGCTTGTATTCTGAAAAATTAGAGAATAAGACCACTCTGAATGAGTGGACCCTGCAGTGTCCCAGAGCTGTTAACTGTGCATGACCGAGGTCGCGCCTTTCTTGTTTTTCTTTTATATTGACGAAGCTATTGTCTGGCTGAAATGTTATCAATTATTATTACTAAAAACAACCTGAGGATTGATTATAAACATTGTTTGACATGTTTATACAATCTTTACTGATACTTTTGGGATTTGTCCGCCTTGGAGCCAGTGGATTACTGACCAAAACGCACCAACAAAATTGAGGTTTTTGTATATAAAGAGGGACTTTATCGAACAAAACTAACATTTATTGGGTAGCTGGGAGTCTTGTGAGTGCAACCATATGAAGATCATCAAATGTAAGTGATTAATTGTATTGCTATTTCTGACTTTTGTTACTCCTTTTCTTGACTCGTAACTGTTCGTAATGTTTTGTGTGATGGGCGCTGTCCTCAGAGAATCTCATGGTATGCTTTTGCCGTAAAGCCTTTTTGAAATCTGACACAACAGTTGGATTAACAAGAAGTTAATCTTTAAGCCAATGTATAACACTTGTATGAGTATTTCTGTTTTTGAATTTGGCGCGCTGCAATTTCACCAGACGTTGGCCAGATGGGACGGTAGCATCCAACACCCCCTAGAGAGGTTAAAAAAATACCTTGTTCAGTAATCATCTCGCCTGTTAGTTGGCGGTGAACTATGCGGCAATTGAGGACAACGGTGTCGATCAGATGGAAAAATATCTTCTTTATACCACTTGGTTGTTTTCCGAGTGCATTTCGCAAAGCTGTTTATCATGTCCGCCTTATCCACTGCCGCCATTTTGAGGTTATACTCAAGTAAACAGACTGGTTTGATTTTTCTCTCTCCCGTCAGATGGTCCACTTTCCCTGTGGCCGACATGGTTGGTGTATGGACAGTGGAGAGGACAGGCTCAGGACTAGTCATTCAACTGCTTATACACCAAGTCACTTGGCTCTGTCATCTCATGGAGACACTCAATTAATCTTCTCCTTTCCCCCTTCTGATGACCAGGTGGCACATCTCGTTTGTCATGTCACTTTACTGCCAGCTGTTGACCATTCTCATTGATCTCCAACTCCCCTCTCTGCATCTTCCTGCATTCAAATGCCGGCATCCCCTTCCTTATCAACCTGACTGTGCCACAGGCCCCTGTGCTGTTGGAGTGCAAATGCTGGAAGAGTGTGTAACTACTGTAACAATTGTACATATACAAAGTGTGTCCCTTGCTGAGATGAGGAGCCAGCATGGTCATCACCACAGACCCGGACACCCCAAACCCCTCATAATGTTGGATGTCAGTGTTGGACCCTGTGTAAACTATAATGTCCTGGACAAATCCTGTCTTTACGTCGCACATGACAAAGAACTTGACCCCAAACCTGTGGCTTTTGGACAGAATGTGTTGACGGAACGCCAACCTACCTTTCCATAACATCAGGGACTCATCAATTCATATGTCCTTGTATGGCACAAAGACCCGACCAAATGCTGATAAGGCTGGTAAGAACATTTCTTATTTTGTATAATGGGTCATCGAGGATGGCAGTAGCATTGTCGACAAAATGCAGGCATCGCACCAGAACTAGGAAGCGGTCTTGGGAAAAGAAGGTGGCAAAGAAGGGAGTTGTAAACTTAGGATCTGTGCTCCAGTATTCTCTTGGGGAGTTCTTTACTATCCTCATGAGAAGAACTGTCACCAGGAAAGTATACATTTCACTCATTTTGGTTATCACCCGTTTAGTGAGTTTCCCCCTCACTCCTAGCTTTCTCTTCTCCTGTAGCTCCAAGGCATAGCGATTGGTCTCCAGCTACTCTTTCAGAAACAACTTTAAGCACTTTGCGTCAGATGGAAATGGCAAGGGGCGTTGCACTCCAGACTGGGACTTTAAAAAAAAAGCAGGGCCAGGAGGCGTGAAATGGCTGGCGGCCTTCCAGCTACCACAGAACTCCTGCACTTTATCTACTGTCGGTCTGCCTCCATCACCACCAGCATCTTCAAAGGGACCTGGGACTTCGTCAGTGGACAAGGAGTCCTCAGAATCAAGGTTCGCAATGGCTACAAGGTTGATGGGCCGCTCCTCACTGGCAGAATCTGATTCCTGACTTTCATACTTAGGCTCATTGTCAAACATTTTTAAATCTCTAGAATTTCCGTATTTGTGCGTTGTCTGTCTCCTTTTGAAAGACATTGCTAATGCTACCTCACTAGCTACATACATAAACAACAACAGTGAATGGCTCAGAGTGGGAGTTACGTGATTGACTGCCAGCACGCACCACTTGTGTCAGTAAATCACTATCAGAAATATTATGTGCCCATTACATTGTGTGTAAAATACGTTTTTGAAGGTTGTACTGATTATGATGAGCTAAGCTAATTCCAGCTGTGTGTGGAGCCATGTTTGTTGACATACAATGCATTCTGGGTGTCACGTAATTGTCTGTCGGACCAAAGATGTTATAACAAAATGAGGTGAGTAAATGTAAACGTTTTGAGAACTTCCAGAAGTGAATGGTGGGATGTGAATGATGGTAGATGACACACCAACTTCAACATGCATGTTATAAACAGTCTTCTCTTATTATCTTTGGTTTCTGTGAGAAAAAAAGCAGGGTGGCGCACAGAAACTACCCAGCATTGGACTACTTTCGATTTCTAGAAAGTGTTTCACTCAATTATTTCGATCATTGGTGAGCTCACCAATTATAATAGTAATTGTTATTAGCTAATTCATATTGTAGTTTATGTCAGCCGAGAGTTATACAAATTTGACCACTTGTGTTACGCCAATCTTTCCTCAGTTAGCGTTAGGACAAATGTAGCCTACATTTTTTCGGTTTTGATGATTGTGTTATGCAGTAGATACACTTCTGTGAATGTCTGAACATTGCATCCAAAAATAAACTGCGCACATTCTGGACACAACTTTGTAAGGACTGTGTTTATGCAAAATGTTTCTCAAATAGACAGCTCAGATGCTGATTTTTGCTTCATTCGAAACTGGCCGTTCTAAATAAGCGTTCTAATCACACCGGTTTGATCATACGCTACAGGAACCACTGTAGAATGATCACACCCGTGTGTTGGTACATGTAAAAACGTTAATAGTAGTTTCTTTTAAAATAAAAGATTCTAACTCACCTCTTCTGACATAAGAACATTCCCGAAAATAAATGGCCAAGTGTCTCTGGGTCACAATCACAAAATTCACATTTGTTATCGATAGCTATTTTGAAACTCTTTTTAATAAAGGTCTTTGCAGGGGTGCTTGACTGCTGGTGTTAGCACAGCACGTTTGCATCAACTCTTAAAGAGATTGGTAGGGCTAAAGCTTAACTTCTTGGATATAGGGGGCGCTCTTTTAATTTATGGATTAAAAAAACGTTCCCGTTTTAAACAAGATATTTTGTCATGAAAACATGCTCGACTATGCATATAATTGACAGCTTTGGAAAGAAAACACTCTGACGTTTCCAAAACTGCAAAGATATTGTCTGTGAGTGCCACAGAACCAATGCTACAGGCGAAACCACGATGAAATTTCATACAGGAAGTGCCCCAGATTTTGAATGCGCTGTGTTCCAATGTCTCCTTATATGGCTGTGTATGGGTCACGAATGAGCTTAGACTTTCTGTCGTTTCCCCAAGGTGTCGACAGCATTGTGATGTATTTGTAGGCAAATCATTGGAAGATTGACCTTAAGAGACTACATCTACCAGGTGGCCGCTTGGTGTCCTCCGTTGCAATTATTGCGTAATCTCCAGCTGCATGTATTTTTCGTTTGCTTCGAGGAGAAACACAGCTGCCACAAATGATTTATCATCGAATAGATATGTGAAAAACACCTTGAGGATTGATGCTAAACAACGTTTGCCATGTTTCTGTCGATATTATGGAGTTAATTTGGTAAAACGTTCAGCATTGTAGAGACTGCATATTCAGATTTTTTTCTTAGCCAAACGTGATTAAACAAAACGGAATGATTTCTCCTACACAAGTAATCTTTTTGGAAAATGCTTGTGTAGCTATGGTTGAAAAGCATATTTTGAAAATCTGAGATGACAGTGTTGTTAACTGAACATTTGCTATCTAACTGAGAGTCTCCTCATTGAAAACATCTGAAATTCTTCGAAAAAGGTAAATTATTTTATTTGAATGCTTTTCTTGGTTTTGTGAAAATGTTGCCTGCTGAATGCTAGGCTTAATGCTATAGGCATATCTAGCTATCAATACTCTTACACAAATGCTTGTGTAGCTATGGTTGACCAAAAAAGCATATTTTGAAAATCTGAGATGACAGTGTTGTTAACAAAAGGCTAAGCTTGTGAGTGAATATATTTCTTTCATTTCATTTGCGATTTTCATGAATAGTTAACGTTGCGTTATGGTCATGAGCTTGAGGCTATAATTACGCTCCCGGATACTTGGGATTGCTCCACGCTAGAGGTTAAGAGGGTGTGAACAATTTTGAATGGGTGTAGACAAAGAAGGGCTCTCTAGTAGTAACACCAAAACATTCAAAGGCCATTTTCTTAAAAGTGAGTTTACAAGTTTATCAACTTTCAAAGCAAAATTACTTTCTCTTTGTTCCTCAAATGCAATTTATTATATATAATTTTGTAGCTCTGAGTCTTTGCTTTTATCCAAACACAATTTCAAATTTTGATACATAAGACTGATTTGAGTTGGTCGGTCACAAATTATTTTTCTAGGGGGTTTAGGTTTAAGTTAGAAATAGTATTAAAACAGAACCCAAACTGGCTGTGCGGGTGCGCCATCAGGAATCAATTTATTTTGTCCCCCCACAACAAATGCGATCATGACAGGCAGGTTAAAATATCGAAACAAACTCATTAATTTGAGGACAGGTCGAAAAGCATTAAACATTTATGGCAATTTAGCTAGCTTGCTAGCTAATTTGTCCTATTTAGCTAGCTTGTTGTTGCTAGCTAATTTGTCACGGGATATAAACATTGAGAATGTTATTTTACCTGAAATGCACAAGGTCCTCTACTCCGACAATCAATCCACACATAAAATGGTCAACCGAATCGTTTCTAGTCATCTCTCCTCCTTCTAGGCCTTTTCTTTTCTTGACATTATATTGCGATTGGCAACGTTCATAAATTAGGTGCATTACCACCACTGACCTCGTTCGTCTTTCAGTCACCCATGTGGGTATAACCAATGAGGAGATGGCAGGTGGGTACCTGCTTCTATAAACCAATGAGGAGATGGGAGAGGCAGGACTTGCAGCGCGATCTGCATCACAAATTGAACTGACTTCTATTTTAGCCCTTGGCAACGCAGACGCTTGTTGGCGCGCGCAACCCTTGTGGGTGCAATAATTTAATAATATAGATTTCTTAATTTATTTTGCAACACTCGCACACGCGATGTGAGCAGTGTAGTCAGCCTGTTAGGGTTAGAATTACGTTAAGTGTTAGGGTTAGGGGCTAGGGTTATTGTTAGGGTTAATGTTAGGGTTAAGGTTAATGTTAGGGTTAGGGTAAGAATATGGGTTAGGGGAAGGGGTTAGAGAAAATAAGATTTAGAATGGGACTGAATTGTGTGTCTCCACAAGGTTATCTGTACAAGACTGTGTGTGTGTGTGTGCGTGCATACGTGTACCACTAATGAGAGGGTAGAGAAACAAGAGAGCTTCTAAGTTTATTTCTGCCAAGACTACTGTAATGTACATGGAGGGTTAATGTTTATACTCAGAGGTTATATTGAAACATGGTCAGTAAAAAAACAGATTCCAGTTTAAAAAAAGATTCGCATGACAAACACAACAGAGAACAAATGTCTGCAGAGCCAAAACGAGTTAACACGTTGTGATATTCATGCCATTGCTATGATTTTCTTCTTAGCTTCTCAACTATGTTAGAAACTGTTTGGATCTGTAACTTCAAACAATTCTGAATCTGACAATGCATAAACCATTTCCTCTCAGCCCTGTCACATATCTAAACTGATAGTAAGTGGCTTTCAACTGCTTTGATACATTTTTAATTAAAGATAGTAAAGCACAGGAGGGTTCTGTTTTGAAGACATGCCATTATTTTTATCACTGTTACACCAGTGCGTGCACTACACTGGCTGAACTACTTTTATGTTTTGTTGATAGTCAAAGCTTTTTAAACAGTCTCGTTTTACATATTTTGCTTCAGTTTGTTTCAAGTACTTTAAAGAAGTATGGATATCAAATATAGTGAAATATAGTGAAACACAGCTTAGCCTTTTGTTAATTAACAAACAAGTAATTGTTGCGACATCCCTTGTTTGACTACTGTCGGAACCAGAAGCACAAGCATTTCGCTACACTTGCATTAACATCTGCTAACCATGTGTATGTGACCAATAACATTTGATTTGATTTTGATTTGATACTGTTTGCAAACTCGAATATTACATTATATTCTGAGGACACAATCAAACCTGAGAATGGTGACTGCATTTGACAGACAGCAACAATTGTCATTAATATTTGACTACTTGAGTAATGTCCTGGTGTGCTCCAAATATAAGCACTTAAGTCTGACCATGGAGTATGACCATATTGTTGCTTAGAAGAGAACTCAAAAGGAGAAGACCCAGGTGCCCTATCCCCCTGGAAGAGCTGCAAGGTCACACCTATCAAGCCTCGAGCACAGTTAGGACACCCTGATCCATAGTGGTAACAACCTCATACCCGTCAAACCTGCCTCAGCCTCCGTTTAGTCAACTCTCCATGACAGTTCCACATTTTTTGCCTAGAGCAAATAACACATTGGCTCAGGTAAACAATGTAGTGCATGGTTGTTGTGTACTGAAAAGATAGATATAGGAACAAGCCTAGAATATAATTATAACTGAAATATAAAGATGGTAAACTCACAGCAAAGTTTAGGAGATGTTGAAGGGCACCATTTTTTGTTTCCAGACCAGAGCAATGACATTCACAAACAGAATCACCCATTTTTAATAATAAATTGTTTTCTCCGTTCTTGGGCCTCTTGGGCCTCTCTATTCTGCCACCAACAATGCTTTCCTGGTTAACCTTATTTCACTGGATCTGTTATTATGTACTGGATGGATTTTTAAAGAGACCGTATGTTATCTTCCAAAAAATGCTTGGTCAAGGTTCTTTGGCGTGACCTTCCCAAACTACAAACACAATTTGTTTTGTCCAAAGAGCCCAACCAAGTCAGTTGAGGCCAGTCTTCCTCCTTGCATTGGCCTATTTATTAATTTATATTTCATTTGGATTCAAAAGGAGAGTTTAAGAAATTAAATGACATGACATTTTAAAATCCTCCTAGTCTTTGAAATTATTTTAATAAATGGAGAGGATGGGGTGGATTAAACATTTCACACAGGAAGCTTGTGGCCTGAGGTTGAACTCTCAAGAAGTCTTGATTTACCCCCAAAGTACTCAAAGTATGGCTTTTAACTGATGTACAATGTAGCAGGTCAGGAAAACTATTGAATATATTTACATTAATTAAGTATCCATTGTGTAGAGTCACTCTCCCTTCCTAAAGGAGTAAAACTTTGCATGAAAACATAAATACATTGGAAGTTGATGTCCATTACAAACCTACCATGGAAAATGTAGCCTTCATAGGAAGGGCTTGGGGTCACCTCAGGAAATGTATACCTAATCAAATATTAGGGGATGTGTTCTTATGTCTCTTTTGAGGATCCCATCCTGGAAGACCACACATTGTCCAGTGAGCTCTGACTGCAATTTATAACAGATCAATGTTCCTCTAAGCCCTCCCACCGTGTCCTTCAGCTGGCTCAAGACAAAGGATTCCGATATCAATGAGATGGAATCAGTGGAGGTCAAAAAAGTACCAAGTCTCCCATTTGTATCAGCCACTGCAAAACAGCCCTCGCAACACGCTATGTTTCCCAAAATCACCATAACATTTTGAGGGGAGGCAGGGTTGTTAGAGCGTTGGACTAGTAACCGGAAGGTTGCAAGTTCAAATCCCGGACTTGACAAGGTACAAATCTGTCCTTCTGCCCCTGAACAGGCAGTTAAGCCACTGTTCCTAGGCCTTCATTGAAAATAAGATTGTGTTCTTTATCTGCCTAGTTAAATAAATAAAGGTAAAACATTTTTTTTTAAGTCGATGGAAGGGACGGCACTCAATTCTATATGAGTTTGGAATTCTGCAGGTTCACTTTAAATCATCTCGTATAGTCACCACCTTCCCACAGACATTGTGAAAGAAAAGTTACAAGATATCCCGTTTAAGATATTGTCAAGCTCCTGTACATAAAACTCAGATTGAGGATGATTATTGGTGAAATATTTCTCACATCAATGCAAAATGGTCAATCTTCTCAATCTTCATTAATGATTCATTGGTTTAAAATATGCTCAGAGTCTGCATAGAATTGTATGAAAGTCGGGTAACTCACTGCGGGATTATTTATTTAAAAAGTTCCAAACACCTTTAATGTAAAGGGTGAATGACTATTTAACACCAGTGAAATGCTTCGAAGCGCTTTACCATCCCTGTAATGAACATACGCCTCAACACCACTGCAACAAGCTTTGGCAAGGTACACTGATGCAATGTTTACTCCAAGTTTATTAAAAATGTATGGCAAGCATGTAGTGATGCGACACTAATTGCAACCAATGGACCTGCTGCTGACAAGTATTCAATTCCCCTGGAGTGTGATGTAAAACTAATTGCTTTAACACTATACTTTGTTATATCTTTGGCACCATCCCACTTCTGCTGTAACCCTTGACATCTCAGAGGTTGTCAGACCAGTTTAGCTTCCCATTTCATGAGTGGGTGAGCACTGAGAGACAACACTTCTTTGTTTAATATACGGTAAGACACTGAGCAATGTGTGTGATAATGTGAATCAAAAATGGAATAACTGGACTCGAGTTTCCCTGGTGTCTTTCAATCATCATCAAAGTTCGTTGCGAAATGGTGTATACAACTTTTTGAGGAGAGAATTTGAGAGTATTTTCTATTAAATATTTTTGCATAATATAATGCATTACAATGACACCTAACCTCTTAGTGTATTACAAGACATGCTGTAGTAACCATTCATAAATGGTATACTATCAATGCAATGTGGATATACAGTAACTGTACTCATAATATATTACACACAGGTGATTAAGAGCGCTGTAAAACATATGAGAAATCATAGCAGTGCTTGCCTCCTTATAACAGCCTGTATGAATGCATAATATGCTCAGAAATGCATTCTTCATTCATGACATAGATGGTTAATTGAAATGTTACTGAAATGACTAGCCATCCCACTGTGTATGATAACCTATTTTACAGAGCATGAAACACATGCAAAAGTACCGCAAACATGCAAGTAAATGCATCAATTCTATGCTCACTAATTGTGTTGAATTTTGAGATGCAATCCTGGCAGGGCCAAATAAAGCAGCCCCCCTGTGTGTACTTAAGTGGAAAAGAAAAGCTCAGACCCTCCAGCCCCCTTGTTTGTGTATATCCTCTCTTTGCTCACTTTCTCTCTGCAGAGGTGAGAGGTGTTAATGAGGGCTCGGTCTACGATGCCATCCGATAACAAATATCACCCATAAACCACAACAATACCATGATAGCAGGATCGCACAGATTTGCAGGTAATTATGCCTCTCTGGATGTGCCACGATTCTCCGCTGGACTGCTGAGAGCTCGGAGAGAGGGCCTCACCAATTAAAGGAAGAAATACACCACACAGGAGAGTGCCATTCATTGTTTTGTCTCCTCACTTAGAGGCCTGCCAGTGTTTGTGAAAAGAAAAGGGTCTGCTGCTCCTGCTGAGAGTGTGTTATTCTACCGAACCAGGGCATCTAATAATGTAGGAAAGATAGGAGCTATTCCTTTTATTAATACCCACCTGCAAGCTCTGATACCCAACTATGTACTATTAACTAGTAGACATCAGGACGTGGTGGGGGGATTTCTTCTAGAACTGTTTGTGGTTGAATCTGTTGGACAGCAATAAAGAGAGCTTTTGAGTGTCTACCCTTACAAAAAGCTACCATGGTAGTACAATGAAAAAAAAATACCATGGTACTATCATTTATTTGGGTCACTACCATGACAGGAAAATACCATGGTACTGGTTCAAATGCAAGTTTTGTACAAGGGCATATATTGAAATATGAAAGTATGGTAGTTGTTTATAATGTGTTATCATGATGGACTGTTTCCCACCATTGTCCCGGTGAAGGGACCAAATACATAGTAATTGATGGTACTCACATAATACAACATTGACTTCTTGCTCCCAAACCCATTCATCTCATAGTGAAATACCCCATCATGCATGATCTAGTAATGTATTGTACCCTCTTAAACCTTGGGACCTGGATAGGGTATGGTAATGGTGAAAAGAATGAAGAGATTCTGAAAACCATGAAGATTTACAATTGTACATTTATCTGGGACTTCTTCAACGGTACAGTTTTCAGTTGTCGTTCTCATTCAACTAACAAGGCTACTCTTATACAATTTTAAATAGCCAACAGAATAAAAAAATGTTTGTAAAAATGTATTCATTGTCATCTTATCTCATAAATATATTTTCATCATGTCATTCTCAACATATCCCTAACAACAGGAAGTTACAATGTTTCCCTTTGTTTACACTCTGTGTGAACATTCCTTGGAGTCCTCATGACTACAACAGGCTAGCTTGACTGGAGCTAATGTTAGCCGACATACTTTTATAAATATATTAAACTATCAAAATGTCATAAAAAAATAAGAACAATAATACCATTACACTTTGCTTAACTGGGTGTTTCATATCCTATGCTTTATAATTCGCTCACTGTGAAGATAAGGTCACTCGAGAATTAAGAAGGATGAGCTTCGTTTCAGAGTCTCCTATTAGAGAAAGCTGCAATAAGCTGCAATATTATATGCCTTGTAGAGACGTGGCTGGATGACTCTATGTACGTAAGACTCAGTGGTTTCTCTTCGTCTCATTGCACACTAGTGACTCTTGTGGCGGGCCGGGCGCAGTGCACGCTGACCAGGTCGCCAGGTGCACGGTGTTTCCTCCAACACATTGGTGCGGCTGGCTTCCGGGTTGGATGCGCTGTGGTAAGAAGCAGTGCGGCTTGGTTGGGTTGTGTTTCGGAGGACGCATGGCTTTCGACCTTCGTCTCTCCTGAGCCCATACGGGAGTTGTAGCAATGAGACAAGATATAGTGACCACTAACAATTGGATACCACGAGATTGGGGAGAAAAAGGAGGTCAAATTCAAATATCTCATATATCTCACAATCTGGCACAATTTTGGTGGCAACACAGTGAGCCCAAACATGAGCAAAAAACGGTACTATTTGTACAGAAAGTATGACTCATTTTTGACAGCAACAATTTCCCTTTTACTTTGACTTTATCAGAAACTTGCCCATAATGGTATATAACAGCATCAATATAATACCAACCAACCTCTTTTGACATTGGTGGGTTTATTTATTTAATGCAATATACTGCCATTGTATGATCATTTCTTTGTACCATCTATCATAATTGTCTGTTAACATGGTAGAATGTATTATGCAGGTTAAACCGTGGTATTTCTATGATCCACATCGATACCATGGAATTATTTAGGCACAATGGCTGCACCACAGCAGTACCATCATACTCCAAAGCCAAAAGCATTGACATGTTTCAGACTATACCATGGTAAAAGTTAAAGTAAAATAATAATACCATGCTATAAATGAAAGTACCATGGTAGTAACATAGTACATTTTTGTAAGGGTACTTTGTGTGCGAGCCTACATTCATTGTCATGGAGCTTCTATAAATGCAGCAAATCGCTTTTCACAAACATCTCAAGTATGGTGGCTCACACCAAGGAAATTCAGTGAAATGACCCGCAAACCCACACCCATGTTACTTTGCCAATGTATTCGTTGTGGAAGAGAGGTGAGAAAATCCTAATGCATGGTAAAACAGGAATTCTGCTCTCCATCCCATAGGACACAGCAAGTGCCAGGGCCGGTGCCATAGCAACAATCCTTACTCCAGCCATCACTGCCAGCCTTGACAGGCGTGTTAAGCTTTGTGGACACTGGGAATGGAATGGATTGACTCCTTTGCAGAGTGTTTTTGGAGAGGACTGGCTTTGATGGGTATGAGAACCCAGTCGTGCGCTGCCTCATGGGTCTCCCAGTCACGGATGTCTGTGACACAGCCCAGGATCAAACCCGGGTCTGTAGTGACGTCTCAAGCACTGCAATGCACTGCCTTAGACTGCTGTGCAACTCGATAGGCCCATGCCTGTTGGTTTTACATTGAATTCACGTTAGTTGACAACTCAATCAAATTTCTATCAAAACTAGATGTTGACATTATGTTTGTGCCAAGTGGGAATTGAGTGCCCCTCATGCCTCACCCTCTCTCACATTTCTTGCAATGAAGGCATTGTCACCTAAGTGCGCCTGAGAGAATGTCAACTGAAGGTGTTGTGTGATACATGCAGCATCAGTAACCATGCAGCCTGTAGTAGTCAATGGTGAGGACCTCATGTATAGTTGAAGCTCAAGTGTACTGAGTATACTTCACATATCATAAACTTGAGGTAGGTGTGATACAAGGAAATGTAAGTTGTGTTTACAAATAACACCCCATGCAGTACATACAATATAGCTTGAGCTGCTCGAGGGATACCATTCCCTCCCACACAATGGTCACGTGCCAGGGAGCACTGTAAACACACAGGCAGTACATTCAACATCACGGTTCCCAAGGGAGGCTAGATGGTGTTTGTAACATTTACGTCACTAACAACTGAAATGCAGACTCAATGCACACTCACAGTTAAACAAACACCAGTGTTCTCAATTTGAAAGTTTATGAATTTGTGCTGCTTTACAGACTTGGATTGGACCGGATGAGTGAGGTTTCGTCACCTTATTTCAGCACTTTCGAAAACACAGTATTCGCCTCGCTTGACTTTTTCCACATTTTGTTGTGTTACAGCCTGAATTTCAAATGGATTCAATTGAGCTTTTTGCTCCTGGACTACACACAATATCCGATAATGTCAAAGCGGAATTATGTTTTTCGGCATTTTTACAAATTAATACAAAATTTAGAAGTTGAGTAATTAAGTATTCAGCCCCTGTCTTATGGCAAGCCTAAATATGTTCAGGAGTAGAAATGTGCTTAAAAACTCACATAATCAAATCAAACTTTATTTATCACCTGCGCCGAATACAATATGTGTAGACCTTACCGTGAATTTCTTACTTACAAGCCCTTTTCCAACAGTGCAGTACAAGAAAGAGTTCAGAAAATATTTCCCAAATAAACTAAAGTAAAAAACTATAAAAAGTAACACAATAAAATAAAAATAATGAGGCTATATACAGGGGGTACCGAGTCAATGTGCGGGGCTACAGGTTAGTCTAGGTAATTTGTACATGTTGGTGGGGGTGAAGTGAATATGCATAGATAATAAACAATGAGTAGAAGCAGTGTAAAAAACAAAAGGGCGTGGGTGTTAATGTAAACAATCTGGTGGCCATTTGATTAATTGTTTTATAGCTTGGTGGTAGAAGCTGTTAACGAGCCTTTTGGTCCTCGACTTGGTGCTCTGGTACCGCTTGCCTTGCAGTAGCAGAGAAAACAGTCTATTACTTGGGTGACTGGAGTCATTGACAATCGTTTGGGCTTTCCTCTGACAATAATACGTTGCATGGACTCACTCTGTGTACAATAATAGTGTTTAACATGCTTTTTGAATGATTACATTATCACTGTACCCCACACATACAGTGGGGAGAACAAATATTTGATACACTGCCGATTTTGCAGGTTTTCGTACTTACAAAGCATGTAGAGGTCTGTAATGATTTATCATAGGTACACTTCAACTGTGAGAAATCACATTGTATGATTTTTCAGTAATTCATTTGCATTTTATTGCATGGCATAAGTATTTGATACATCAGAAAAGCAGAACTTAATATTTGGTACAGAAACTTTTGTTTGTAATTACAGAGATCATACGTTTCCTGTAGTTCTTGACCAGGTTTGCACACACTGCAGCAGGTATTTTGGCCCACTCCTCCATACAGACCCAGATCCTTCAGGTTTCGGGGCTGTTGCTGGGCAATACGGACTTTCAGCTCCCTCCAAAGATTTTCTATTGGGTTCAGGTCTGGAGACTGGCTAGGCCACTCCAGGACCTTGAGATGCTTCTTACGGAGCCACTCCTTAGTTGCCCTGGCTGTGTGTTTCAGGTCGTTGTCATGCTGGAAGAACCAGCCATGACCCATCTTCAATGCTCTTACTTAGGGAAGGAGGTTGTTGGCCAAGATCTCGCGATACATGGCCCCATCCATCCTCCCCTCAATAAGATGCAGTCGTCCTGTCCCCTTTGCAGAAAAGCATCCCCAAAGAATGATGTTTCCACCTCCATGCTTCACGGTTGGGATGGTGTTCTTGGGGTTGTACTCACCCTTCTACTTATGTCCATGAATTACTTAAAAATCATACAATGTGATTTTCTGGATTTTTGTTTTAGATTCCGTCTCTCACAGTTGAAATGTACCTATGATAAAAATTACAGACCTCTACATGCTTTGTAAGTAGGAAAACCTGCAAAAGAGTATCAAATATTTGTTCTCCCACTGTACAAGCATCTGTAAGGTCCCTCAGCCGAGCAGGGAATTTCAAACACAGATTCAAGCACAAAGACCATGGAGGTTGTCCAATGCCTCGCAAATAAGCGCACCTATTGGTAGATGAGTACAACATCAAAAAAGCAGACTTTTAAAATCTCTTTGAGCATGGTGAAGTTATTAATTGCACTTTGGATACTGTATCAATGCACCCAGTCAGTAGGAAGATACAGGCGTCCTTCCTAACTCAGTTGCCGAAGAGGAAGGAAACCGCTCAGGGCTTCTCCCACGATGACAATATTGACTTTAAAACCTGTTACAGAGATTAAATGGTTGTGATAGGAGAAAACTGGGGATGGATCAACAAGATTGTACTTACTCCACAATACTAACCTAGTGGTTTATTTGCAGCAATTTGACAATGAAGGCCTGATTCACATCGTCTCCTCTGAACAGTTGATGTTGAGATGTGTCTGTTACTTGAACTCATTTATTTGGGCTGTAATTTCTGAGGCTGGTTTACTCTAATGAACTTATCCATTGCAGCAGAGGTAACTCTGGGTCTTTTCTTTGGCGATCCTCATGACAGGGCTTGATGGTTTTTGCGAATGCACTTGAAGAAACGTTCAAAGTTCTTGATATGATGGACTGTCGTTTCTCTTTGCTTATTTGAGCTGTTCTGTTCTTAATAATATGGACTTGGTCTTTTACCAAATCTTCTGTATACCACCCCTACCTTGTCACAACACAAGTGTTTGACTCCCACACATTAAGAATGAAAGAAAAAACACAACTTCACTTTCAACAAGACACACCTGTTAATTGAAATGGATTCCATGTGACTACCTTATGAAGCTGGTTGAGAGAATACCAAGAGTGTGCAAAGCTGTCATCAAGGCAACGGGTGGCTACTTTAAATAATCTTAAATATTAAATATATTTTCAATTGTTTAACACATGTTTGGGGTTACTACATGATTCCATATATGTTATTTCATAGTTTTTATGTCTGCACTATAATTCTACAATGTATGTAATGTTTATTCTTCATGAATTCTTTACAATTGTTAAACATTTCTTCTACTTTGACATTACAAAGTACTTTGTGTAGATCATTGACAAATAATAAGCAACTAAATTAATTGTATTCCCTCTTTGTAACACAACAGAATATTGAAAAAGTCAAGGGGTGTGAACACTTTCTGACGGCACTCTATGACTGCAAAGCCAATTAATTACAATTAGCAAGGTTTCTGACAGTCTCTCGAAGGTTGCTTAACAGTTGTGTCAACAACGTGTTCTCTTCATCTTTCCTGCAGTCTTAGATCATTACTTCAGACATGACAGACACCAGGCAGACATCCATCTGTTGCAGTTTGCCTGCTACCCTTTGCCTCTGTTTATATGACAACCCGTGTCATATTCGCTGACTTCAATAACATGTCTTGATTTGGCCAAAGGTTGCAATTCCTATATGGAGGAAAAAGGCATGTCAGTATCTGTTTCTGTGTCGACACATCCAGAAACAAAGCATCTTGGAGCAAATCACCCCACTCCTTGTCTTCGTGGATCTCCAGGGACAGAGGCTGCTGAGGTTGTTGTTAATGTCGATCTCAGTGGTTGAAACGAGAATCCCTGTGTTTGACATTTTTTGAAAGACATCGAAGCATCTGTTATTGTCTGTGACCTGCTAGTAGTTACTTGTTGACCTTACTTATTAAAAAGTTAGTCGATATGCCCTTACAAAAAAACACATATTTGCAGTTTCATATGTAGAAAATCAATTGTTAAAATTCATCACATATGAAAATCTAATTTGCAGGTTCACATGTAAGAAAACTCCAAATGTGAATATCTCACTTTCACATGTGAAAAACAATCATATAAAAATGTAATTTGCAACTACATATGTGAAAACCTTTCATATGATTCAACATGTGAAAGAGAGGTAATTCTACATGTGTAAGAGAGTTTTTCACATTTGGAGTTTTCTTACATATGAACCTGCAAATTAGATTTTTAAATGTGATTATTATTTACATGTGAACTTGCAATTCTACATCTGCAAATCAAATTTGCAGTTTCACGTGTAAGAAGATTCCACGTTTTTAAACAAAGGAAATGTAAGCAAAATGGTTTTGAGAGTGGTTGCATTTCTCCAGCTCTTCCCTCAACTTTATACCGAAACGGTGGTGGGGAGTGTGCAGTGTTAATGTTTCAGTTAAGGATTGCCGCAGTAATAGTCTTAATATATAGTGCAATCTTGTAGTGAGGGAGTTACTTTTGTGCCATTATTTTCAAGGAAAACTTGAAAGCCGAACACAAGCCTTTAATAAAAGTATTGACAAAAAATGTTTAGCAAAACAAAATATTGCAATGAAATAATGTTTTAATGTGAGAGCAAAGGAATTGGTAATTGGAATTCAGTGAAACATTGTTTATGATAAAGCAATTAAATAAATCGCCTCCCTCTATCCTTACAATTTTCACAAGTTTTCATTTATTGTCATGACTCATGTACTGGAGGCAGATTTGCAGTGGCTACTGGCTGGCACAGCCACAAAGTCATAACATCTGATTTTAAACCTAAACCTAACCCTAGCCTTAACCCTAACCCTAGTCACACTACTAACCCTAACCTTAAATTAAGACCAAAAAGCACATTTTTGTTTCCTTGAATTTTTACGATTTATAGCCAATTTTGATTTTACGCTAGTCCATCTATTGGAAATTGCTCAGTTTGGCCTCCAGGGCAAGATTCATGACAATAAACCTCAACCTTATTAGCAGATGGATATAAATGTCTATACAGTGGTAACTCTTTTTTTTCAGCATCTCCAAAAAAGATAGTAGTATAATTAAGAACAGTATCTTGCAGGATTCAAAAGTTGGAATAGCAAGAGTTGTGGCTCTGTCCATTCCCTGTGATTGTCATTCTAATGGAATCTAGAAAGAACAAAAACTTGTCCTCAAACATTTACATCAAAAGGTGCAAAGTTATGGGCAAAGACACAAAATATATTTTTTCTTATCAAATAACATGGAAAACGACCACTTTGCACAGTATAAGTTTACAATCAGTACAAACCACTTAATGTAAATTAACACAATGTTATTGTACATAGGCCGGTCATCTTGGTTTGTACCTGAGGACTTTCAATCACCATGAAGAAAAACAATGCACAATACAGTAATTGAGTACATTGAGACGTCTAGTGGTTTATGATGATGTGGCTCAATTCGTAGAGCATGGTGCTTGCAATGATAGGATTGTGGGTTCTATTTCCACGGGGGAATAGTATGAAAATGTATGCACTCACTACTGTAAGCTGCTCTGGATGAGAGTGTCTACTGAAATGGATAAGTAAAGTATAGACCATTTCAGTTTTCACATAGAAATAAGTTGCATTTGCAAAGTATTTCAAGAAACTGGAAAACATATATCAAGCAAGTATTATCAGATTAACTGTTTTGTTCATATAATTACCAGACTCAAGTTACAAATGCTGGTAAACACTTAAAAACATGTTTTTCTGTTTTTCTTTACGAGTGGACCAATAAAGACATCTTCAGCGATCGGGCAGGCTTTAGGACCATGCGGATCATTGCTCGGGGAGCAACTGTCAGCCTGTGCACCTTTTCTGTCACTTTTAGAAAGTAGAGGGCAGAGACAGAGCCATTTCCTTTGCCGGTCAACTCTTTAGGCAGTGTGCCGATTGCTTTGAATTTGATGTCGGGATTTGAAGTTGGCCTTGTTGTAATCTGATAGCCAGTGTTTAATTTAATTGGGAGGTGGGGAGCCCTCTTTTTTGGTGACCAATTGGAACCAAAAACTGTTTTATTACTATTAAAATATAGGTTGTGATAGCTGTAAGCCTAACTGTTATTTTCATTTATTCGCCCAGTAGGGTAGCAATAGGGTCAAAATAAGTATGAAAGGAGCAAAGCCCAGGTATGAATTATTACACAAATATTATTGCCATAGACATACCAGAATGGCTTTCCAAGAGGTGTTGACTGTTCCAGTCCTCACTTAAATGTCCTTGAAAACAGAGACAGATTTGGATCCTTGATATCTGTCAACTAAAAACCCACAACTGGTGTGCATGGCCAAAGAGGTGTATTGTCATGTTATCCAACAAATGTAAACACTTGGATTACATTTAGATTATAATCATGCTATGGTCAGGTAACATGAAAATAGGGCTCTTTGGCCATGCACACCAATAAGTCTAAGTTTCAGAAAATAACCCCATACATACTTTAAAATATGGTTGTGGATCTTTGATGTTATGGGGTCCTGGGGTTGGCCCTGGGTTCCTTGTTAAGGTCAACGGTAACATGAACTTTACCGGCAGGGTAGCCTAGTGGTTAGAGTGTTGGACTAGTAACCGGAAGTTGCGAGTTGCGAGTTCAAACCCCAAGCTGACAAGGTACAAATCTGTCATTCTGCCCCTGAACAGGCAATTAACCCACTGTTCCCAGGCCATCATTGAAAATAAGAATTTGTTCTTAACTGACTTGCCTGGTTAAATAAAGGTAAAATAAAAAAATAAAAAATAAACACACAGTACCAGTTCATGTTAGCCAAAAACCTGGTTGTTTCTGCCAGGGAAACTGAAACTTGGATGCAAATGGATCTTCTGTCAAAACAATAATTCACATGGAAATTGTTAATTGAACACAAAATCAACATTTTGCAATTGCCACCTGTCTCTGGACTTGAAACCCATTCAAAATCTGTGGTTTGAATTGAAGAGGGCAGTCCATAAGCGCAGACAAAGAATATCAAGGATCTGGAACTATTATGTATGGAGGAATGGCCTAAGATCCCTCTCCAATGTTAGAAAAAGGCTCAGTGCCATTATCCTCTTAATGTGAGGTATTGAAAACAGGGGTGCCAAATATTTTGACTTGTTAAAATCTCTTTCTCTGAGCAATTGTATTAGTATAAAATAATAGGATTTATCAAAAAAAATTGGCATACAATATAGCTCAGTATTTGAATTATTTATTTTATTCAGTAATTTTTACTCACCTTTATCAAGGGTGACAATACTTTTTGACCTGACTGTATGTTGCCCTAAGTTGTGCAAAGTTCTTAAAATCTCATTCAGCTGTAATTGGTGCCAAAGGTTCTTCCACCAAGTATTCTCTGGAGTGTGAAGACATACGCAATCAAGAGATCTTCGGTTTTTCTTTTTAATTAATTTAGAAAATGTCTATACATTTTCTTTCACTTTCCATTTGAACCGGTTTTTCAATTTAAAGGCAGCATTAATGTGAAAACAGTGGAAGGGATCTGTAGACTTTCACTCCGGACTGTAGATTGTATCTATAGCTGTAAGGCATGAAATAAAATTATAGCCAATTAGGAAAATGAAAAAGCAGCCTGATGGAGGGAATTGATATGAAATATTAATCTACGAAGATCGGAGATGGTCAAATGGCGATGATTTATAACTTATATTGGATGAACGCAAACAGATAGTTTCTGAAAACATGCACACTGACAAACCAATTAATCCCACTAATTAGTTAAAGATAACAAATAAAAACAAATGTAGATTACCTTCTGATTATTAGAACACAAATTATTGATCAGAAGTAGCACATTAGAAACTATCTGTTTGGTGTATTTAGGTAACTTATTGAACCTATATCAGGAAAGGGTGTGTATAATTTTTGATTAAAAAAACATTTGCTTTGATAATAACAAAAACAAAAATATCGGAGGCCCGTTGCCAAGTATTGACATTGTGCAAAGCAAACCTTTTCTGGGTTGGCATCGTTTTATTTGTTTTTGATCAATCTTAATACTCCATCAAGAGCATGTTTGTTGGTTAAGTGTGTGTTGTCTCAGGCTCTTAACATGGTAGTGCAGCATCCGCAGTGACCCATCTACGCAGGCAAGTGCAACCTGAACAGGCATGTGGGTGACATCCCTAGCATCTCCCCTTCTCCCACCGCCCCATCTGGACTGTGTTCAATTAGACACACGAGTGATCTGCAGGCACTCTGCACTCACAACCTGCCACTTTCCATGTCTGTGCTCTGCCACCATCACTAATGCATGCTAAAAATATAGCCTTTGCCACTGCCATAGGTGTTACGCCAGAGGAACAGACAAGTCCTCCTCAGTTGAAACAGAACAAATTACTCTATCCTCGTGTTCAGCGTTGCATTTCATGCTGCAGAAGTGTCCCAGATAGTAGCGAACATGCAGCAGTGACTATGGCAGCTTCATTATACTGTTCAAGTACAGAGTAGCAATTTCCCTATACAGTACTGTTTTCACTTCCAGACTAACGTTTAAATGACAGAAATTAAGCAGTAATTATTCTCTGACTGACCTTTTCATATAAAAGGCCCAGGAAGAGAAGATTAAGCTCTGCTCTGTGGAAGCTAAGGATGTGATAGGAGGATACTAAACAGAGGGGAGCTCCTATTCTACAGTACAAAGGCAATACCCTGCGGTCCAGAGACCAGTGTTGGGGCCGAGGCCTATGGTGTGAGCCCATCTCCAGTTTTAACAATCAAGGTCTTACTATCAAACAGGCACTGTTAGGGTGCTGATTGAAAGAGACTCCAACCTCATGCTTATCTAATGAGCACGTGTGCATGTTCAGCAGATTAATAGCCTGTCAAATAGAGCCGGCAGGAATAATAATTGATTCATTTCCCCTGACTGTGACATATCCCAATGCTTTCAACCACTGACAACTTTTTTTTCTCCCCAACCGCTCAGGAGAGATAGAAATATTGCAATACGATATCAGGCTAAACAGCACCTTTCAGATTGTATATATTTCACATTTCATAGATATTAGGCCAGATTGGATATTTAATTGAAATGTTATCTTTCCTCTGGCTTGTGCAATGGAATATTTAATTCAGGCATTCCTTACATAAAACATGTATCCCTGTGTGCTGGCAATGAATGATATGTTCAATTAGACCTCTTAATGGGGAAATCAGTTGCTAGAATTGTGCAGCAATCTTCGGTTTAGTCACCAAGAACTAATTCATGGTTTTGTTATAATTACTAGCATCGAATGAGAACCAGGATATAGTGTCTATAGCAGTATACTGCCTATGCCACCCTCAGAGAGGTGAAAAGATATAGGATGCACCATGCAAACAAATGTATGTGCACCATACTGTATCACCCTATCTGAATTAAATATAGCCATCCCAGGGGCTGGCTGAACTATATTGAATTCATGTTAAGACTAAGTAAAAAACAAACAAACACACAACAAACACTCTACACAGAACTTCAGTCTGCACATTTTTTTTAAGCACTGCAGCTTATAAACAGCAAATTTGCAATCTGAATTTTAAAGCCCACAGTGTTAAATTGAACTCTTTCTTAGTAATTATATGGGACCCACCGAAATAGTGTACACTTTCAAAGTGTTTATGAACTAACACCCCCAGAGTGTTGGGTCCCTAACACCATGGATGTTGCAAATTCAGCTGTTGCTGTTATACTGTCTCAGTGTTAGGGAAATAACACCTGTGTCTTACAGTAACTCAATTTTGGGTTGTTGTTTTAACACTGTATGGTGTAAAGCCTTATTTGCATATTTATTTCCCAGGGTGCCTTTCGAGTGGATTTTAGAGGTACCAGTACCACCCATGACTAATGTTTGCTAGTGCTAGACATGATTGTTGCATTCGATGGCTTTCAGTCCTGCAGCTTTCACCAAGTGAGTGCCTAAGTTAATATTTATCGTATTTATGACAATATTTATGACAATACATAAATACATAAACCATACTTCGACAGCCTAGTTTTAACCTAATACAGTGGTCTGAAACTCCTGGTTTGCAGCAAGTCATATTATGTTGGCTTGCGTGTGTGTTATATAAGTGTTATATAATTACTATTGTATGCCACTGATCTGAGTTTAAATTAGTTTCCTGGTACATTATGTCAAGATATTGATATATAAAATGTTTTTCTTTAAAGGTTAGAGCACTGGGCCAGTAACCGAAAGATTGCTAGATCGAATCCCCAAGCTGATAAGGTAAAAAATCAGTGTTCTGCCCTGAACACATAAGTTAACCCACTGATCCTAGGCATTTGATCTTAAACTGACTTGCATAGTTAAATATGACTCCTTGCTGTCCCCAGTCCACCTGACTGTGCTGCTGCTCCAGTTTCAACTGTTCTGCCTTATTATTATTCGACCATGCTGGTCATTTATGAACATTTGAACATCTTGGCCATGTTCTGTTATAATCTCCACCCGGCACAGCCAGAAGAGGACTGGCCACCCCACATAGCCTGGTTCCTCTCTAGGTTTCTTCCTAGGTTTTGGCCTTTCTTGGGAGTTTTTCCTAGCCACCGTGCTTCTACACCTGCATTGCTTGCTGTTTGGGGTTTTAAGCTGGGTTTCTGTACAGCACTTTGAGATATCAGCTGATGTACAAAGGGCTATATAAATACATTTGATTTGATTTTATTTGAAATAAAGGTTAAATAAAATAAAAATACAAATAATCTAATGTAAAATCTGTCATTTATATTATGGTAAAACCTTGTGTGACCATAAATAGTAGGCTATGTCATCGTTGTATCCGTCACTCCATGTCCGCTCAAGCAGACATTAACTGTGAGCCAAGACATTGTATCTGCATTCTAATCTCAGTCTTCTGTGATGATAAGATAAATTGGAAGCCTGCCCAGAAAACTAGGCGACAAATTCAGCCAAAACCGATGAAGCCTCTGGTTTGCCATGGGTGAATGTTGAAACACCAGAGAAACGTCACTGCCCAGACAACTGAAACTGTGACACTTGTCAAATCCCCTCCGTCACTCCCTCTCTTGATCATTCAAGGCTCCCTAATATTTGGACTCGCCAATATCATGTGTTGTTTTCTTCTTCTATAAACAAGCGGTACTCGAAAAGAGCACGAGTGCCACCGAGTTGTCACCTACCCTGATAAAAAAGGCAATTTAATTAGGTGATTAAATATTCAATTAGTGCTTTCATTACTTAAACGAATAGGCTCTCTAATGCTTTTGAAGGGGAGCCAGGGCAAGTCGTCCATGACTGCTGTTTGGAGATAGCAGTGTGTCTCGCCTGTGCCTTTCTCCCAAACATTTGTTTCTACTTCTGTTGGGAGAGGAGACATAAGCCAGGGATGCAAACGATCCCCGCTAATTATCAAGAAATGCAGTCTGGCAGTTGAAGCACTTGCCGCCAATCTAAAGGGAAAGGGCAAAGTGAATTTCAGCCTTTAAGACGTGAACCAGTTGTGTGGACTTGTCATCAAACAAGTTGATGCATGTTTGTTGTCATAGGCTACAGTCGTTGTCTCTATTTTTGTAGTAACTCTGATAAGAATTCACTAACACATTGACGTAAAAGGCTGTTTAGAGGAACTTTTCAGTGGTTTGTAAATATACACTCCATGTCCAAAAATATGTGGACACCTGCTCGTCAAAATCATGGGCATTAATATGGAGTTGGTCACCCCGTTGTTGCTATAACAGCTTCCACTCTTCTGGGAAGGCTTTCCAATAGATGTTGGAATATTGCTGCGGTGACTTGCTTCCATTCAGCCACAAGAGCATTAGTGAGGTTGGGCACTGATGTTGGGCGATTAGGCCTACCTCGCAGTCGTTCCAATTCATTCCAAAGGTGTTCAATGAGGTTGAGGTCAGGGCTCTGTATAGGCCAGTCAAGTTCTTGCACAACGATCTCAACAAACCATTTCCATATGGACCTCGCTTTGTGCACTGGGGCATGGTCATGCTGAAACAGGAAAGGGCCTTCCCCAAACTGTTGCCACAAAATTAGAAGCAAAGAATTGTCTAGAATGTCATTTTATGCTATAGCATTAACATTTCCCTTCACTAGAACTAACGGGCCTAGGATGAACCATAAAAAAAGAGTCCCATTATTCCTCCTCCACCAAACTTTACAGTTGGCACTATGCATTGGGGCAGGTAGCGTTCTCCTGGCATCCGCCAAACCGAGACTGCAAGACATTGAAACGTGATTCATCACTACAGAGAACATGTTTCCATTGCTCCAGAGTCCAATGGCAGCGAGCTTTACACCACTCTAGCCGACGCTTGGCACTGCGCATGGTGATCTTAGGCTTGTTTGTGGCTGCTCAAACATAGAAACCCATTTCATGAAGCTCTTGACAAAAATGTATTGTGCTGAAGTTGCTTCCAGAGGCAGTTTGGAACTCTGTAGTGAATGTTGCAACCGAGAACAGACCATTTTTATGCACTACGCCCTTCTGCACTCAGCGGTCACCCACCACTTCGTGGCTGAGCCGTTGTTGCTCCGAGATGTTTCAACTTTAGAATAACAGCACTTACAGTTGACCGGGGTAGCTCTAGCAGGGCCGAAATTTGACAAACTGACTTGTTGGAAAGGTGGCATCCTATTACAATGCCATGTTGAAAGTCACTGAGCTCTTCAGTAAGGCCAACACCAATGTTTGTCTATGAAGATTGCATGGCTGTGCATTCAATTTTTTATACCTGTCAGCAACGGATGTGGCTGAAATAGCCAAACTGATTCATTAGAAGGGGTGTCCACATACTTTGTATGTATAGTGTATGTGTGGTATCTTTTTTACCCCTTTTTCGTGATATCCAATTGGTAGTTGTCCCAACGCTGCACCCCTATGGACTCGCGTTCTTGACTCACTGCTCACTTAACCCAGAAGCCAGCCCCAATGATGTGTCAGAGGAAACACCGTACAACTGGTGACCGAAGTCTGTGTTTGTGCGTGCGCCCGGTGCAGTGCTTTAGACCACTGCGCCACTCGGGAAGCTACGTGTAGTATCTCAGGAAGCTTCTTAGATCGAGGACTCTGGACACGTAAGTTTTAGTATTCATTAATAACTTAGACTAATCCTTACATTCATTACAATCATTACTCAAGCACCTTGAGTAGGCTACCTGAGCAAGTTAATTTCAGAGAAAGAGAAAGCGAGACACCCCACTCAGTTTTTTTCTAGTGGGAGGGGTTGGTGGGGGACAGTGGGGAGGGGACAATTAGTAGACCAGAGCCATTGGTCTCTCTATATACAGTGGGACAAAAAAGTATTTAATCAGCCACCGATTGTGCAAGTTCTCCCACTTAAAAAGATGAGAGAGGCCTGTCATTTTCATCATAGGTACACTTCAACTATGACAGACAAAATGAGAAAAAAAATCCAGAAAATCACATTGTAGGATTTTTTATGAATTTATTTGCAAATTATGGTGGAAAATAAATATTTGGTCAATAACAAAAGTTTATCTCAATACTTGGTTATATACCCTTTGTTGGCAATGACAGAGGTCAAACGTTTTCTGTAAGTTTTCACAAGGGTTTCACACACTGTTGCTGGTATTTTGGCCCATTCCTCCATGCAGTTCTCCTCTAGAGCAGTGATGTTTTGGGGCTGTTGCTGGGCAACACGGACTTTCAACTCCCTCCAAAGCTTTTCTATGGGGTTGAGATCTGGAGACTGGCTAGGCCACTTCAGGACCTTGAAATGCTTCTTACGAAGCCACTCCTTCATTGCCCGGGCGGTGTGTTTGGGATCATTGTCATGCTGAAAGACCCAGCCACGTTTCATCTTCAATGCCCTTGCTGATGGAAGGAGGTTTTCACTCAAAATCTCACGATACATGGCCCCATTCATTCTTTCCTTTACACGGATCCGTCGTCTTGGTCCCTTTTTAGAAAAACAGGCCCAAAGCATGATGTTTCCACCCCCATGCTTCACAGTAGCTATGGTGTTCTTTGGATGCAACTCAGCATTCTTTGTCCTCCAAACACGACGAGTTGAGTTTTTACCAGAAAGTTATATTTTGTTTTCATCTGACCATATGACATTCTCCCAATCTTCTTCTGGATCATCCAAATGCTCTCTAGCAAACTTCAGACGGGCCTGGACATGTACTGGCTTAAGCAGGGGGACACGTCTGGCACTGCAGGATTTGAGTTCCTGGCGGTGTAGTGTGTTACTGATGGTAGGCTTTGTTACTTTGGTCCCAGCTCTCTGCAGGTCATTCACTAGGTCCCCCCGTGTGGTTCTGGGATTTTTGCTCACCGTTCTTGTGATCATTTTGACCCCACCCCACGGGGTGAGATCTTGCATGGAGCCCCAGATCGAGGGAGATTATCAGTGGTCTTGTATGTCTTCCATTTCCTAATAATTGCTCCCACAGTTGATTTCTTCAAACCAAGCTGCTTACCTATTGCAGATTCAGTCTCCCCAGCCTGGTGTAGTTCTACAATTTTGTTTCTGGTGTCCTTTGACAGCTCTTTAGTCTTGGTCATAGTGGAGTTTGGAGTGTGACTGTTTGAGGTTGTGGACAGGTGTCTTTTATACTGATAACAAGTTCAAACAGGTGCCTTTAAATGAGGTAACGAGTGGAGGACAGAGGAGCCTCTTAAAGAAGAAGTTACAGGTCTGTGAGAGCCAGAAATCTGGAATGTTTTTAGGTGACCAAATACGTATTTTCCACCATAATTTGCAAATAAATTCATTAAAAATCCTACAATGTGATTTTCTGAATAATTTTTTTAAATTTTGTCTGTCATAGTTGAAGTGTACCTATGATGGACCAAAAATGTGTTAAACAAATCAAATAACCAAATAAGGATATCTTCTGTCACAACACAATTGATTGTCTCAAATGCATTAAGAAGGAAAGGAATTCCACAAATTGACGTTTAACAAAGCACACCTGTTAACTAATTAATTAATTAATTTCAATGCATTCCAGGTGTCTACCTCATGGAACTGGTTGAGAGAATTCCAAGAGTGTTCAAAGCTATCATCAAGGCAAAGGATGGCTACTTTGAAGAATCTAAATCTTTGTTTAACACTTTTTTGGTTGCTACAAGATTCCATGTATTTTGTTCATAGCTTTGATGTCTTCACTATATTTTACAATGAAGAAAATAGTACAAATAAAGAAAATGCCCTTAAATGAGTAGGTGTGTCCAAACTTTTGACTGGTACTGCAACAGGCACAACACCACTTGCTGTGGAGGCCTCACAGGAGGTGTTTGTCCCGGACTGGTAGTCTCAGGGATTTGAGCCTTAATGATCTCAGGTTGTTTGTCCAACTGCATATCCGGGGACGTTCCAGTTGTCTGTCCAGTTTGTTCCAGCCTTGATCCAAGTCCATGTCCATCGAGCTGGAATCTGATCCACGTGTCTCCTTAGTCTTTGTGCACATCCAATGTTCACAGTATGTGATACTGGTCCTGGGAAATCTTTGATTGTAGATGGTATCCATAGTTTATTATGTGGACATTGTCTCCCGGTGAGAAACTTCTGAGTTTGTATTAGTTGTTATGATTCCACTTTTGTTTCCATTGCTTTTGTTGTATTTTCACTTTCAGTTCTGGCCTGAGGAGAACCATGGCTGACCACAACTTCTTGCCATTAGTGTTTCTGCAGGTGAGTATCCAGTTCTGGCTTGAGGAGTGATCGTGTAGCTGAACAAGAACCTGGACAAATTTGTTTCAATGCTGTCCCCTTGCATCTTCCTCATCCCCTCCTTCAAGTTCTGAGTAGCATGCTCCGCTAATCCATTTGAAGATGGGTGGAAATGGGTTGACATTGCATGCTGAATTCCATTTTGCTTCATGAACTTTGCGAATTCAGTACTTGTGAAAAAAAATAGCTGCTGCCCTGGAGCTTTCTCTTCTTTGAAACCCGGCGTGCTCAGAGCTGCTATCTTTTACTCTATGGCACGTAGTTGCGCATTCCCAAACTTGAGATTAGGCTCTGATAGCAAGTGTATTTGTATCCTGTAATCATTCATTCGCGATAATGTATTCCCATAGTTACAGTCCTGCGTTAGTTCTTTACTCAGCCAGATATTCCTCCACTCATCTGAGGAACAGGAAAGATCGGACCAAAACGCAGCGTGGTAACTGTCCATGTTAATTTAATATAACTGAACACTAAATACAAAATAACAAAGTGAAACAACGAAAATCGAAACAGTCCTGAAAGGTGACAAAACAGGAAACAGCTACCCACAAACACCAGGTGGGAAAAGGCTACCTAAGTATGGTTCTCAATTAGAGACAATGATAGACAGCTGCCTCTGATTGGGAACCATACCAGGCCAAACACAGAAAAGAAAAACAACATAGAATGCCCACCCCAACTCACGCCCCGACCAAACCAAAATAGAGACATAACAAAGGAACTAAGGTCAGGGCGTGACACCTAGCTTATCTATGCTTCACAGGTTTCTCATTTAGCTGTATGTCTTTGCACCGACAACGCTTATGAGTGGATTTCTGTATAGCGGCATCAGTTATTTTGTTAGCAGCAAATAAATGTTCCATCATTTCACAGTACTCCTACCATTCCTGATTTTTTTGCATCAAACGGTGGTAGCAAGTCTATTGTTGCCAAAGCTATATTTTCCTAATTTCTCCCCCTCACACTGACAATAGTTTGTGCTACCAGAATCCAGGGAATTAATCATTCAATCAGTCTGTTCTACCGTCCATTCAACTTTCACATAGTAACGTAGTAATCCACTGAGGAAGACGTCAGCATGACGTTGAAACACCAGTCACCTGTCCGCATCCTGTACAATGGATTAAAATGAGCTAGATGAAACCAATCTCTGCTTTTTTTGAGTGCTCCAACTCCTTTCTACCTCGAATTAGACCTTCTGGAAGTTTTTCTTGGTAAAACCCTTCTCATGATTTCTTGTCATTGTTGTTCAGCACCCCTCCTTTCCCTTGTTTTGGATGGCAAGGGTTGCTACACATGGGAGGAGATCCTGGCTGGTAGGGTTCGCCTACCATGGTTACAGGTGGAGGCAGCGAGGAGAGCAGAGGCAGCCGGAGAGAGGAGCCAACAATACGAAAAAACGCGACTGGCAAGGAAGCCCAAGAGGCAGCCCCAAAAAAATATTGGGAGAGGGCACACAGGGAGTGTGGCTAAGCCAGGTAGGAGACCTGTGCAAACTTCCTGTGCTACCGGAGAGCGAGAGGGACCGGGCAGGCACCGTGTTATGCTGTGGAGCGCATGGTGTCTCCAGTGCAGGTGCATAGCCCGCTGCGGTACATTCCAGCTCCTCGTATCGGCCGGGCTAGAGTGGGCATCGAGCCAGTTAAGGTTGGGCAGGCTCGGTGCTCAAGAGCTCCAGTGCACCTGCATGGTCCGGTCTATCCAGTGCCACCTCCACGCACCAGCCCTCCGGTGGCAGCCCCCCGCACCAGGCTGTCTCTCCATCTCATCCCTACAGGTGCTCCCGCCTGTCCAGCGCTGCCGGAGCCTCCCGCCTGTCCAGCAGCGCCTCCCGCCTGTCCAGAGCTGCCGGAGCCTCCCGCCTGTCCAGAGCTGCCGGAGCCTCCAGCCTGTCCAGAGCTGCCGGAGCCTCCCACCTGTCCAGAGCTGCCGGAGCATCCCGCCAGAGCCGCCAGTCAGCCAGGATCCGCCAGAGCCGCCAACCAGCCTGAGCTATCTCTCAGTCCTGAGCTGCCCCTAAGTCCTGAGGAGTTTGTTTAGTCCAGTGGGGCCCTTTAGTAGGGTTGCCGTTCCTAGGAGGAGACCAAAGCGGACAAAGACTATGGTGGAGTGGGGTCCAGCGCCAGAGCCAGAGCCGCCACCACAGACAGATGCCCAACCAGACCCTCCCCTATAGGTTCAGGTTTTGCGGCCGGAGTCCGCACATGGGGGGGGGTTTGTTTTAGTGTTGGTCAGGACGTGATCTGAGTGGGCATTCTATGTTGTATGTCTAGTTTGTCTATTTCTATGTTTGGCCTGATATGGTTCTCAATCAGAGGCAGGTGTTAGTCATTGTCTCTGATTGGGAACCATATTTAGGTAGCCTGTTTTGTTTTGGGTTTTGTGGGTGATTGTTTCCTGTGTCTGTGCCACACGGGACTGTTTCATTGCCAGTTCACTTTGTTATTTTGTATTTGTGTTCATGTTCAGTTTTAAAACATGGACACCTGCCACGCTGCATATTGGTCCGATCCTTGTTTCACCTCAGAGGAAGAAATCTGCCGTGACAGTATTGCTTTTTACTCTTTTGCTGGGTTATTGTTACTCATGTATTTTTGACCCAGCAGTGGGTCAAAAACTTACTTTAATTCTGGGTAATATTGTTATTTATTTAGCCAGCAGGGGGTCATTTCTACACACAAAATGTTGTTTATTTGTTCATCTACCGCATTTGTAGCTGAAAACAGTTGCTGAAAATAAATGTTTTGTCATGTAATTCCACCACTTTTCAACCTCATATTCATTATCTCCAGCCCCATACCAGTGTCTACGTATGTGAAAATATGCGGTTTTATGATCTGTGCTTTAATAAGTTAAGAAGAAAAGTCCTAAAAATGCTTCTCTGTGTCATCACAGGGTAGGATTAAAAGGTACGAAAAACAGTGACAAACAATTAAAGCTGAGGAATGGGGCTGAAGAAAAGTAACCTCTTTACCCTCTACTCTCCCAACCAGGTATCAATTTTCAACATGAATTTATGTAAAACAACAACTAAACATAATGTTGTCTGCTCCAGAGCCAGGGGAGTAGAGGCAATTGTCCCCAAGAGTCAGAACGAAGTGTGGATTAGATTAGAGAATATGATTTTATTATCAAATTCTCTCTCAGATAAATAGCTAATGTTAGCTAAGTAGCTAGTTTGCTAATGCTCGAGCTAGCATACATGGGGTTGTTTGAAGTTATCTAAAATTGTCAATGACTGAAATAATATGTACAGGAATTATTATAGCTAGATCTACTTAACCTGAATGGATAATTAGTAACGTTGCCTTTTTACTCATAGTTTTAGGTCAGCCACAATACCTTGCCCATTTGTCAGTCAAAGTAATTTCACTCAGCGCCAGCGCCGGCTTCACTGGTAAACGTGTTACCAATGCTTGTTACAGCTGCAACAGTCCTCATTCACGAGCTTGCCAGATCACTTTGATCTTCTGGATATCTCAATAACCCAACATCAATAACCCATCAGCAACAACCCAACCTTACCATTTTTTAAAGAAAACCAACCCCCCAAAAAAGTGACTCAGTGCCTGCAATGGGTAATCCCCCAAAAAACGAATGTGTTTTTATATACATATCTCCAAATATGTAGTAATTCTACCATCTATTGGTCAACATAAATATACCAGGCAACTACAATATGTGAATTAAAATACCTCGCTCCAAATTGGAAATAATTTGTATCCATTTGTGGTGTCCTGCCTGCATGCGTTAAGATGCCAAATACAACATGAATGATTTCAACTATTTCTATGAGGATATGGAATTATTACGTCATTATTGTCACACATAGTTTATAGATCATGAGAAATGTGCGACACAATAGCAGACATGCACAAAGATGGCACACCTATATTTTTAAATAATTTCATGCCATATCACTCCTCCACACACTTACCAGAATGCATTGTTTGTTAATCCAAAATAGGTCGCTCTCTAATCTCATTTCAGTGTTTGTGCAGTATTTATGTTCCAAATTCTTGAACCCAGACGTCAACATTAACCTAAAGCAGCATAATACAGCAACCTTAACCACCATTAACCTCATACATTTTCATGACAGATGACATGATATGAGCTCTGAAAAATGGAACATTGAGTTTGATCAATCATAACATATCAAGGGGTGGAACAAACTCAGCTAAGGTAACATCTCTGTCATTGTCTCCCTCCTTCCCACAGTTTTTCATAGATTAAGCACAGAGCAACCATGGGCTAAAAGGGATATTAGCAACTTGAGAATGTAATTAAAAGTTGGGTGGTTTTCCTCCGATGGTTTGCTCCACAGAGTGACAGCTAGACTGATTTGGCAATTAAGGCTTTAGTTTACACACTTTCCATACTTTTCACTCTTAACTCTTGCAGCTGCTTTGAGACCTGTGGTACTTGACTTGGAAGGCTTTGAAATTATCACAGACCTTTTCAGAGGCAGAACAGAAAAAACATTTAAATGACGAAGTGGGTCAATTTCATGCATCTTATGTTTTGTGTAATCACCCACCACAGCCAAACCTTCCTGACATCTCCAGCTGACGGAAAGAAGAGGTGCACATTTCACAAACTACCCAGCAAACCCAGCTCCCGATTGCTTGGTATTCTTTGCCACCTGCAGTTATTGAACTTTTTTATGATTTCTCCTTAATTCTTAATAAAATATTCCTTTCTTTTTTTCTAAAAGTTACAAATAATTTTAAGTAGGGATATTGAAACATAGAAGTTTAAAGGTCTGAAACAGTACCAACAAATAACCACCCATTTTAGAGATCATTATCATCAAGTAAAGCTGTATTATCAGCATGTTTTACTTATACAACACCTGGCCTGTCAGGTGAGAAGGAACCACTGCCAACTAGAATGGTTCTCTATCAACTGAGCAATGAAGGCAGAGTTATGAGAAAAGTTTGAAAACATATTCAATAAAACATGTACATTTTACTCCAGAATTAACTCCAACTTCACATCACTTTCCTAGTAGGCACCATTCGGATTTCAATTGTCATATGTCAATTTCCATATTTTCAATGAGGCACATCTACAGTAGCTTCACTTTCTGCTTGTTATTTTCTCCACCAGTCACAGAGCGAACAATTCAGAGTTATGAGAAAAGAAACATTTTATATAACATGTGTCCAATAAGACACCTCTGTTTTGGAAGAACAAAAACTCTGAGGAATGGGCCTGAAGAAATGTAACCACTCTTAAACTAATTGATATTGATGCAAGGACTGACCATCCAACATATCAAGATGACAGTTTTAAACATATTTTGAGGCTACACAGTGTTTGTTTACAAAAACAAACAAGCTTATATTTTCGGATCTGATGGGGTATGGCAGTTGAACTAAGCTCATTAGGCATTTATATAAGTTATATTGTCAACAATCAATGAGCATATATCCAAAAATAGATGTAGCAACTGCGGATTGCCATTCAATTAGGCATATCTGCATTCCTTTTTCGCTTGTTCTTTTCTCCCCCAGTCACTGTCTTCTGAAAGAGAACACTGCATGCACAGCATTTTGAGGATCAAAGCTGATGACAAAAAGGCGATAAAATAGCCCTACGACCATCCAACAGGGAAGTGGTCAGACACAAACTCCTCATTTGGAGTTGAGAGCCAGAGTGAAAAACACTGCCATCTTGGTATGTCTCAATGTGAAGATGAAAAGTTGTTTTCCTTCTGCAAAATTTGCTTATGCGCATCAAATCTCTGAAATGCTAAGACCTTTTCAGAGGCTGTTAGCATTTGAAGAAAGTGCCTATTATGCAATGTGTTTATGCTCAGGGTGCTTCTCCCCTTAGCCTCAGAGTTTTCATTAGCTAGATCGAAGGCTGTCAGAGAAGGAGAGATGTGAGGGCCCGAACAGTAGAGCCTTCTCAATGTGCAACCGTCGCTACTCCATGGCCGGGAGGAGATGTTTTCAGATGAAAACAGAGATGATATTTCCACCATCATGTTTCCGTGATGTGTTTGAGGCAACCAAGGATCTGACACGTTAGGACCATGGCCTTACATTGCTTTTTCTCATCCTTTTCACTTGTACAATGTGTGTTTCTGTGGTATGCCATGCAAGCAAATGTATGTGTCACATTCTCAATGTTAACCTCCAATGTTAAATCCGATATGTAAAAGTATATCAAAGTTTTAGGCTGTTTCAAAGGGAGGGGATATTCACACAGAAGTCTGTACTTATTAAAATATTTAATTAAATAAATGAAATCCATATGGATACGTAATAAAAAACAGAACTAAAGGCAAAATTATAAAATGTTCAGTATCATGACTTTTAACTCAGTACCTTCACGCTCTCAGTGTACTTTGATTACATATATGATTCTGATGATTCACACAATAGCGGCCTCGTTTTCACTGAGGTCAGAAGCAATTTGCCTTTTACACAACACATTCATATGGTCTTAAAACCTCTTTGTTCCCACAGGCATGCTCATGTGATCCACAAATTCACAGTTAAGCCAGCGTTGAACCCTTATATACCAGTACGGCAGCACAGGTTTCTTGTCCATTTTATAATTGTGTTGTTTCAAATCCATTTTGTTTTTGCACTGGGCTCTGTTCCCCTTTGATCTTACATCAGACAATTTGCATAGAGAAGGGTTTATCAAGCAATATTCCTTGGTAGCAGTCTGCTGTGTTCTGATGTCTGTTCTGATGTCTGTGTTCTACCCTCAGATGTTTGTGCTAAAGACATTCACAATTTGGAACATTTCACTCATTGCAAGCCATTATTCACATTGTTACTGCTGGCAGTTTGGCCAGCCTTATTTCTGAAGTCCATAGAGAAGAGACATTCATGTCATTCTCTATTGGTCAATGTCTTTTTCTTCATTATCTTATTAAACCTGTTTGTGTTGTGCTCTGATTTTGTACCAATGTTCAATTCCACACAGTTCTCATTGACGAGTTGGATATTAATTTCCCAGTGACTATCACGACTCAAGATATGACCCAGATGTACACACAGTAGGAAGATGATTTGGTTCTCAGAATATTTATCATCACAAAGGGTCAGGCAAAAGGGCAGGTCGAGGGAAAGTTTGAGACTCCACACGAAGGAGCAGATCCCGGGTGGACCGCCAGGGCCAGGCTCTCTTCCAGATACACCAACATCTGGACCGAGGGTATGCTGACATCTTGCTCAGGGAAGAGCGTAGGCTGGTAACCCAAGAAGAACTCGAAGGGTGAGAGTCCAGTGGCTGCACTCCAGGTGGTGTGGTTGGCAGAGACGAGGCAGAGAAGAGCAGTCTACAGGTCCTGATTGGCTTGCTCTGATATGCCGTTGGACTGGGGACTAAACTCGGAGGAAAGGCTGGCCAATGACGCAATGAGGGTGCAGAATGCCTTCCAGAACCTGGACTAGAACTGAGGACCCCGATTGGAGACCACCAACCCGGAAGTCCATGGATCCGGAAGACGTGCTGCACCATAAGCTGGGCTTTCTCCTTGGCTGAGGGTAACTTGGGAAGGGGAATGAAATGTGCAGCTTTAGAAAACCTATACACCATAGAAAGGATGGTAGTGTTGCCATCTGATGGGAGACCTGTGAAAAAGTCCAGGGATATATGATACCAGGGGTGATGAGGAAAAGAGAGTGGTAAAGGAGGCCAGCCATAGCTTGCTGCTGAGTCTTGTTCTGTGTGTACACAGTACAGTCGGTGGCGAATGCGGAGATGTCCGGAACCATGGTGGGCCTCCAAAAATGTTTGCGGATGAAAGCCAGGGTCTGACGGGAGCCAGATGACATGTGAGTTTAGAGGAATGGGACAATTCCAGAACCGGGAACTGGGCCGAATCTGGGACGAACATCCGGTTAGCCGTATATGTCCTGGGAAATCTTCTTGTTACTTACAAGCTCATGCTAATCGCATTAGCCTACATTAGCTCAACCGTCTCGTGGGGGAACCACCGATCCTGAAGAAGTTTTAACCAACAGTGCAGTTCAAGAAAGTGTGAAGAAAATATTTACAAAATACACTATTGTTAAAAATTATAAAAAGTAACACAATAAAAAAACAATAATGAGACTATATACAGGCGGTACCGGCACTGAGTCAATGCGCGAGTGTACAGGTTAGTAGAGATAATGTGTACATGTAGGTAGTGGTGAAGTGACTATGCATAGATAATAAACGAGCAGTGTACAAAACAAATGGAGGGGGTGTCAATGTAAATAGTTTGAATAATTGCTCAGCAGTCTTACGGCTTGTGGTAGAAGCTGTTAATGAGTCCTTTGGTCCTAGACTTGGCAATCCGGTACAGCAGGATTTCCAGTCTATGACTTGGGTGACTGGAGTCTCTGACAATTTTTGTGCTTTCCTCTGACACCGCTTAGTCTATACATCCTGGATGGCAGGAAGCTTGGCTCCAGTTATGTACTGGGCAGTGTGCACTACCCTCTGTAGTGCCTTACGGTCAGTTGCCGGGCAGTTGTCATACCTGACAAAGATGCAACCGGTCAGGATGCTCTCGATGGTGCAGCAGTATACATTTTTGAGGATCTGGGGACCCATGCCAAATGTTTTCAGTCTCCTGAGGGGGAAAAGGTGTTGTAGTGCCGTCTTAAGGACTGTCTTGGTGTGTTTAGACCATGATAGTTTATTGGTGATGTAGACACCAAGGAACTTGAAACTCTCGACCTGCTCCACAACAGCCCCGTCGATGATAATGGGGACCTGTTCGGCCCGCCTTTTTCAATAGTCCACAATCTGCTCCTTTGCCTTGCTCACATTGAGGGAGAGGTTGTTGTTCTCCAGGCTCTGATCAGGCCCTACACCCAAACAAGGGCACTGCGTTCATCCACCTCTGGCCTGCTCGCCTCCCTACCACTGAGGAAGTACAGTTCCCGCTCAGCCCAGTCAAAACTGTTCGCTGCTCTGGCCCCCCAATGGTGGAACAAACTCCCTCACGACGCCAGGACAGCGGAGTCAATCACCACCTTCCGGAGACACCTGAAACCCCACCTCTTCAAGGAATACCTAGGATAGGGTAAGTAAGGGTAAGTAATCCTTCTCACCCCCCTTCTCCCCCAACAAGATTTAGATGCAAGTGGCTGTTCCACTGGTTGTCATAAGGTGTATGCACCAATTTGTAAGTCGCTCTGGATAAGAGCGTCTGCTAAATGACTTAAATGTAAAATGTAAATGTTCTAGCACCACACTGCCAGCTCTCTGAGATCCGCCATATAGGCGGTCTCATCTTCGTCTGTGATCAGGCCTACCACTGTTGTGTCATCAGCAAACTTAATGATGGTGTTGAAGTCATGCCTGGCCATAGAGTCATGGGTGAACAGGGAATACAGGAGGGGACTAAGTACACACCCCTGAGGGGCCCCTGTGTTGAGGATCAGCATGGCAGACCTGTTGTCTATCCTTACCACCTGGGGGCCGCCCATCAGGTAGTACAGGATCCAGTTGCAGAGGGAGGTGTTTAGTCCCATTTTCCTTAGCTTAGTGATGAGCTTCATGGGCACTATGTTGTTGAATTCTGAGCTGTAGTCAATGAACAGCATTGTCACATAGGTGTTCCTTTTGTCCAGGTGGGAAAGGGCAGTGTGGAGTGCGATTGAGATTGCATCATCTGTCGATCTGTTGGGGCGGTATTCGAATTGGATTGTGTTTAGGGTTCCGGGAGGATGCTGTTGATGTAAGCCACGACCAGCTTTTCAAAGCACGTCATGGCTACCGACGTGGAACTATACAGACGGGAGAGGGGATCAGGCTTCACATTCTTGGACCCAGGCTGGTAGCAGAGGTAAAATTGAATCAAGTGAATAACAGAGCCCAACAAGCCTGCCTTGAGTTGAGGTGCTTGGCGGTGTGGAGACATTCCAATTCTTATGGTTGGTCCACACTAAGAATGGGAGTTCCGCCCCTTCAAGCCAGAGCCTCCCCTCCTCCAGTGCCATCGTGAACACCCAAAGTTCCCAATTTCCCAGGTCATAGTTGCTCTCAGAAGAATTGAGACGATGGGAGAGAAAAGCGCAAGGATGCAACTTTTGGTCCTGGACAGAACGCTGGGACAGGACTGGCCCCACTCCAAAGCCTGAGGCGTCAACCTCTACCAAGAACTGACGGGACGGTCTAAATGGGTTTGCCTGTGGTGAAACGGTGCTTCAGATTCCTTTGATGATCTTCATAAGGTTGCACTCAGAAGACATTAATTTATTCAATAAATGTTCCTTTGTTCAATAAAGTCTCTCTTTATATCCGAAAACCTCCGTTCTGCGTTTTCTTCAGTAATCCACAGGCTCAAACGTTGTCACAACAGGCAGACAAAAAAATCAAAATGGTATCCGTAATGTTCATAGAAACAAACAATGTTTGTATTCAATCCTCGGGTTGTTTTTAGCCTAAATAATCGATAATATTTCAACGGGACAATAACGTTATCAATATAAAAGGTAAACAAGACAGGCACTCTCGGTCACGTGCAAGAAAAAGCTCTGTGACACGGCAGGGTCCACTCATTCAGACTGCTCTTACTCCCTCATTTTTCAATTTGAGAACTAAGTCAATGGATATGGCATTGAATAGAAAATGACAACAACAACAAAAAAATCCTGCTTCCTGAAAGGATTTTTCTCAGGTTTTTGCCTGCCAAAACAGTTCTGTTATACTCACAGACACTATTTTAACAGTTTTTGAAACTTTAGAGTGTTTTCTATCCAAATTATATGCATATCCTATCTTCTGGGCCTGAGTAGAAGGCAGTTTAATTTGGGCACGCTTTTCATCCAAAATTCCGAATGCTGCCCCCTACCCTAGAGAAGTTCATCCCATTTTAGAATTAGGCTGTAACATAAAGAAATGTGGAAAAAGTCAAGGGGTCTGAATACTTTCTGAATGCATTGTATATCCTGGTGTATATTTTGTTTAGGTCTAGACTTTTTCAATGCTAGATAATTTAAGAAAACCCTGCACCTTGGCATTACAACAGCGTTTTATGGTAGAAGCTGAAAAAATATTTACTGTGTATTCATGACTGGCCTATATGAGGCTGCCCAATAAGAGTTTCTACCCATCTGTGACCAAATACCAGAGCATTTTAACCATCCCCCAGGGATATCTATGAGAGGTCAATGGGAAAACATTTTTACAGTTTTATAATCCTGGGATTGGAGATGTGAATACATTACCCTCATGGGAGCTATGACTTTGATATTCAGTTTGTTGCAGAGGGCTATATGTTTCCTCTTTGCTCAGATAAAGCTTTCTAGCTCTAATGCAACCCCAAAAGTAACCTCAAAAGCTTTTACCAAAAGTTTGTGTTTGTGCCAACCTCAAAAGCCTAACAAGATACATTGTGGCAGTGTTGTACCATCCACTTTCTTCATTAAGATATTTCAATCTAGTTAAAAGCAATGTACTACATGACTATGCTCTGTGGCTGAGAGCAGGGAAAGAGGAATTTTGGTAGAATTCATCATTCTACATTGTAGCTTTATATCTTTGTCTAGTCCTCTTTGTGACTGAAAATCTGACATTTGTTGATACATGAAAAGCCCCAATTAGCATTTCTATAACTCTCACACAGTACTGATTTAAAATATGTAAGATAACATGCATGTACCTATTCCTTTGTGGGTAAAAATAACACCCTAAAAGGTTAGCAGATATTCAGAGTTACACTGCCATTTCCTGAAATTAGAAGTGACACATTTTCCATGTACTGCCACATAATTACGCACACCATCATTACGCGCATCAGCACTTCCTTGGACTCACCTGGACTCCTTTACTTTTGTTGATTGCCCCGTCTTTATCTGTTTGTTCCTCAGTTTGATCCCAGCCGAGCATTAATGTTGTTTTGTTTCCCCTGTCCAGATGCTGTCCATGTTTTGTTTAATTTCAGTTATTTATAAAATGTTCACTCCCTGAACTTACTTCTCATCTCCCAGCGTTTGTCCTCACATAATGACTGTATAAAATAAATCATTAAAATACTGAGCTACTGTATTGTATGACCCAAACAATTGGGAAATTATATTCATTAATACTAATACAATTTGTTAATAGAAAGACATTTAGTTTTTTTTTTCAAAAAAGGTCAAAATTGACACCCCTAAAGATTTTATAAATAAAATAGTAATAATTTTTCGTCCCATATTCCTAGCACGCAATGACTACGTCAAGCTTGTGACTCTACAAACTTATTGAATGCATTTGCAGTTTGTTTTGGTTGTGTTTCAGATAATTTTGTACCCAATAGAAATTAATGTTAACGGGATTGATATGACAACAGCCAGTGAAAGTGCAGGGCCCCAAATTCAAAACAACAGAAGTCTCATAAATAAAATTCCTCAAACATACAGTACATGTATTTTATACCATTTTAAAGGTAATCTTGTTGTTAATCCCACCACAGTGTCCGATTTAAAATAGGCTTTACAGCGAAAGCACCACAAACAATTATGTTAGGTCAGAGCCAAGTCACAAAAACACACACAGCCATTTTTCCAGCCAAAGAGTGGAGTCACAAAAAGTAGAAATAGCGATAGAACTAATCACTAACCTTTGATGATCTTCATCAGATGACACTCATTTGATTTCATGTTATACAATACATGTATGTTTTGTTCAGTAAAGTTCATATTTATATCAAAAAAATCACACTATACATTGGGCGCATTATGTTCAGTAGGTCCAAAAACATCCGGTCAATTTGCAGAGAGCCACATAAATTTAGAGAAATACTCATCATAAATGTTGATGAAAATACAATTGTTACACATGGAATTAAAGATATACTTCTCCTTAATTCAACTGCTGTGTCAGATTTCAAAACGGTTTTAAGGAAGAGCAAACCATGCAATAATCAGAGAACCGCGCTCAGAGAACAAATACATTTTTTTTATTTTTTTTATTTAATCTTTATTTAACCAGGTAGGCAAGTTGAGAACAAGTTCTCATTTACAATTGCGACCTGGCCAAGATAAAGCAAAGCAGTTCGACACATACAACAACACAGAGATACACATGGAGTAAAACAAACATGCAGTCAATAATACATTAGAAACAAGTCTATATACGATGTGAGCAAATAAGGTGAGATAAGGGAGGTAAAGGCAAAAAAAGGCCATGGTGGCAAAGTAAATACAATATAGCAAGTAAAACACTGGAATGGTAGATTTGCAGTGGGAAAATTTGCAAAGTAGAAATAAAAATAATGGGGTGTAAAGGAGCAAAATAGATAAATAAATAAAATAAGTACAGTAGGGAAAGAGGTAGTTGTTTGGGCTAAATTATAGATAGGCTATGGACAGGTGCAGTAATCTGTGAGCTGCTCCGACAGCTGGTGCTTAAAGCTAGTGAGGGAGATAAGTGTTTCCAGTTTCAGAGATTTTTGTAGTTCGTTCCAGTCATTTGCAGGAGAGAACTGGAAGGAGAGGCGGCCAAAGAAATAATTGGTTTTGGGGGTGACCAGAGAGATATACCTGCTGGAGCGCGTGCTACAGGTGGGTGATGGTATGGGGGACTTTACCTAGCAGGGTCTTGTAGATGACATGGAGCCAGTGGGTTTGGCAATATGTCCGCCATGTTGGAGTCATCAGAAGTCAGAAATAACATTATAAATATTCACTTACCTTTGGTGGTCTTCATCAGAATGCACTCCCAGGAATCTCAGTTCCACAATAAATGTTTGATTTGTTCGATAATGTCCATCATTTATGTCCAAATAGCTACTTTTGTGAGCGCGTTTGGTAAACAAATCAAAACTCACGAAGCACATTCACTAGTTGCGGACGAAATGTCAAAAAGTTCCGTTACAGACCGTATAAACTTGTCAAACGATGTATGGAATCAATCTTTATGATGTTTTTAACATAAATCTTCAATAATAGTCCAACCAGAGAATTCCTTTGTCTTCAGAAAAGCAAAGGAACGGGAGATACCTCTCATGTGAAACGCGCATGACCAGTGCGTGACTGCTGCCAGACCGCTGACTCTCCACTTCCTGTTTGGATTTTTTCTCAAGTTTTTGCCTGCTATATGTGTTCTGTTTTATTCACGGACATCATTCAAACAGTTTCAGAAACTTCAGAGTGTTTTCTATCCAAATATACCAATAATATGCATATATTAGCAACTGAGACTGAGGAGCAGGCAGTTTACTCTGGGCACCTCTAGGCACCTTATTCATCCAAGCTACTCAATACTGCCCCCCAGCCATAAGAATTAAATAATGTATTGTTTCATTTTGGAGTCACTTTAAATAAGAATGGAATATGTTTCTAAACACATCTACATTACTCTGGATTGTACCATGATTACGGATAATCCTGAATGAACTGTGAATAATGATGAGTGAGAAAGTTACAGAGGGTCAAAGATCATACCCACAATACATGCTATCCTCCCTTGTTGTTGGTAATGGTGAGAGGTTAGCCTGTCTTTGGGGTATGATATTTGACATTGTGTAGGTTTCTCACCCATCATTATTATCTCTTTTAAAAAGTTTAGATTGTTTAGAAATTCACTAGAAATTTTAATTAAGCCTGATATTGTCAAGGTAAATCAAGTTATGTTAAGGAGGTAATTATGTTACATATTGGTCACGTTTCTTCATTTTACAGTCTGCAATTTACTTAGGTTTTACATTAATATTAAAGTTGATTGAATATGTGTCGTGTGCTGTTGCAGTCTGATTTTTCATACAGTGTTCAGTTTAAGTACCATATATTTGACATTACAGCGGAAATACTAAATTATAATTACAGGGGACAAACAATGTTATATAGCTACTAATAACAGGTATTACTTATAGCCTTTTCTGATATCTAGAAACAACTGAGTCATAAGTAGTACATAACTAACCACCTTACTAGCAATCTGGAAATTAATAGGGTTAAACTAAACAATATATTTTATTTGTATTGTGTGATTGTATATTAGAGCTGGGCAGAAAATAGAAAATACCAGTTTTTCACATACTCAATGTAGTCAAATTGAAACATTAAGAAAACTATTTTCTTTCATATTCAAATTCAGATCTCAGAAAAACAAATCATATTTGAAATTATTTTGAATACCTATCAGAAAACCAAATAATATTTAAAAAGGTATTTGAATATATGCAAGTTATTTGAAAACCAAAACATTATTTATAAAAAAAAATATATATGATTACCTCATCTCTGTTCCCCACGCATACAATTATCTATAATGTCCCTCCAAAGACCAGGGAGGTTTTCCAATGCCCCGTAAATAATGTCACATATTGGTAGATGGGTAAGTTTAAAAAAGCAGACATTGACTATCCCTTTGACCATGGTATTAATTACACATTGAATGGCGTTTCAATACACCCAGACACTACAAAGTTACAGACGTCCTTCCTAACTCAGGGATTTCACCATGAGGCCAATGGTGACTTTAAAACAAGTACAGATCTTAATGGCTGTGATAGGAGTAAACTCTGGATGGATCAACAACATTGCAGTTACTCCACAATACTAACCTAATTGACAGAGTGAGCAGAAAGAAGCTTGTACAGAGAATAAAAATATTCCAAAATATTCCATCCTGTTAATACTGCAAAAATGTGTGGAAAATCTATAAAACATGAATCACTCGCAATATTACCTCACCCTTCACCTCCACATTAACTGAACCTTCTTCCAACCAGGACGATGGCAACAATTGACGAAACAAGGCAAATACATAATTATCAGCTATATATGTGAATTGTAATAATCTAGCTAGCCATCTAGGTAAACAGGTAAAAATGACCTAAAACTAATTTTATGCAAGTTAGATGTATATGGGTTTGTGGGTAACTACAAATTCTTCATGGCTAGCTACCTAGCCAGTTAGTGAGTCTATAGGGCTATGGATGTACCCATTCACTGAACCGTCTTCCAGCCAGGACAACAATGGTAATAAAGACAAAATAAGATATTCACAAAGCAACCATTTTACTTCAAAAAACTATCAGCTATATGTGAATCGTAATAATGTATGGTGCATTCGGAAAGTATTCAGACCCCTTGACTTTTTCCACATTTTATTAAGTTACAGCCTTATTCTAAAATTGATGCAATTAACTTTTTTACCTCATGAATCTACACACAATACCCCATAAATAGAAAGTGAACATTTTTGCAAATGTATACAAAAAACAAATAACTTACATAAGTATGCAGACTGTTTGCTATGAGACTCGAAATTGAGCTCAGGTCTGGGGAAGGGTACCAAAACATTTATTTTAAGGTCACCAAAAACACAGTGGCCTCCATCATTCTTAAATGGAAGAAGTTTGGAACTGCCAAGATTCTTCCTAGAGCTGGCCGCCCAGCCAAAGTGAGCAATCGGGGCAGAAGGCCCTTGGTCAGGGACGTGACCAAGAACCTGATGGTCACTCTGGCAGAGTTCTAGAGTTCCTCTGTGGTAATGGGAGAACCTACCAGAAGGACAACTATCGCTGCAGCACTCCGCCAATCAGGCCTTTATGGTAGAGTGGCCAGACGGAAGCCACTCCTCAGTAATAGGCACATGAGTTTGCCAAGAGGCACCTAAAGGACTCTCAGACCATGAGAAACAAGATTCTCTAGTCTGATGAAACCAAGATTGAACACTTTGGTCTGAATACTAAGCATCACGTTGAAGAAACCTGGCACCATTCCTACGGTGAAGCATGGTGTTGGCAGCATCATGCTGTGGGAAGGTTTTTCAGTGGCAAGGATCGAGAGACTAGTCAGGATCGAGGGAAACATTAATCTAGCAAATTACAGAGAGATCCTTGAAGAACACATGCTCCAGAGCACTCAGGACCTCAGAATGGGGCGAAGGCACACAGCCAAGACAATGCGGGAGTGTCTTCGGGATGAGCTCGAGTGGCCCAACCAGAGCCTGGACTTGAACCCGGTCAAACATCTCTGGAGAGACCTGAAAATAGCTGTGCAGCGACGGTCTCCATCCAATCTGACAGAGATTGAGAGGATCTGCAGAGAAGAATGGGAGAAATTCCCCAAATTCAGGTTGCCAAACATACCCAAGAAGACTCAAAGCTGCAATCGCTGCCAAAGGTGAATCAAGTCCTGAATAAAGGGTCTGAAAACGTATATAAATGTGATGTTTCAGGTTTTACATTTTTTGAAATTTACAAGCATATCCCCAAAACTGTTTTTGCTTTGTCAGAATGGGGTTTTGTGTGATGATTGATTAAATAAAAAAAGTTTTAATACATTTTATAATAAAACTGTAACGTAACAAAATGTGGAAAAAAGTCAAGGGGTCTGAATACTTTCCGAATGCATTGTAGCTAAGCTAAAACTAATGTCATGCAAGATAGATGTCAATTATTTGTGGGTAGCTAGCTAACAATTCTTCATGGCTATCTGGCTACTCCAAGTGAATTATTATGGGCTTGCAATATAAGGCACGTAGGCAGGTAAACCTAATTCGTCTCTCCAGCATCGTTCCATGTGACAGAATCCAGAAGACATCACACGAAGCATCGGGGAGTACTGGCGTTCCGGTTGGTATGGTGGCATCGGCTCTGGGTCACCACCGATGTAACCGGGAGTACCTAGCCAGCTCATCGGGCTTCCACGCCCAAGCTGGCACGAGAGGTTTCCTTGCCCCGGTTGGCTTGGATGGCGCCCATCCCACATCGGGCCTCAGCCGGATCATCAGTTCTTGTTCGCCCAGCCGGTCTAGGAGTGGTTTTTGTATGTTTTTTGTTTTGTTGGTGACGTCGGGGTGGATTCCGCCGCCGATGGAACCGGGGGTGCCTAAGCCAGCCCGTCGGGCTTTCACACCCTGCCTGGCTCGAGAGGTTACCTTGCCTCGGTTGGCTCGGCGGCTTCCCATCCCACGTCACACTCCACCTGAACTTCGGACTCCCTCTCTGCAGCGGGATCGACAGGAGTCTTGCCACAGCAGGATTGTCGGGCTTCCATGCCTCAGCCGGCACCCCAGGCTCTTACGCTCCTGCCGGTTCGTTGGGCTTCCACGCCCCTGACGGCTTGCCCAGCGCCCATGTCCCGGCCGGTTCGCCCAGGTGGGACACCGGGTTGTGCCCGTAGAGGGGGGGGGGGTACTGTTACGTCTGCTCCCGCTCTTCCCCCCCTGGCGCTTGGGGGCGCCAGGCTGCCCTGCATCACACACTCCTATCATCCATTACGCACACTTGCCTTCCCTCATCACGCGCATCAGCGATATTGGACTCACCTGGACTCACTCATCACCTGTTATTACCTCCCCTATATTTGTCAGTTGCCCAGTTCTGTTCCCCGCTTCTGCATTGATAGCTTTTTGTTTGTGTTGCTCGCTTGCTGACGCAGTTCCTGTCTCGTTCCATGTCCGTTCTTTGTTAAATGTTTGACTCCCCGTACCTGTTTCGTCTCTCTAGTGTCATTCCATGTGACAGTTTCAAAATATTTACAAATACCGTACGCATTCGAAAAGTGCCCTCCGTTCACCATTTTGCATGCCTTGATTTGAAGTCATACTCCGACCCTCGCATACTCCAATTAGCGTGCTCGGAGTATGGTGGTATGCATTTTGAGAAACACAAAACATTTATTTTAAGTGTCGAAAGGAAACTAAATATCCAAAAACAGCCATTACTGATTCAACTACAGCCCAGGTAGGTGGAACATCATGTTCGTTTGTATTCTGAGTAAACTATCCCTTTAAAGATGGTATAGTGTGTGTGTCACGAGTCCGACCGAGGGTGTTTCCCCTTCCCGGGCGGGTGGTGGGTGGAGCTCGGCGGTCGTCGTCACCGGCCTATTAGCTGCCACTGATTGTTTTTCCTCCCCCTCCTTGTATGTTTAGTGGTAGCACCTGTGCATGTTAATTAGTTTGTCTTTATTAGACAGCCGGCCCGCCTGGTTGTTGTGCGGGATTATTTCATTGTAACCTTCGGCTCTGTTGTAAAGGTACGTGTTTGTGCCTGGTCGTGATTTTTTCCATTGTATTTTTTTGATTCCCTGTGTTTGGGAACGTAACTTTTGTGAGCACCCTGTGGTGCGTTGGTGCTATTAAAAGACGCACAGCATTGAACTCTGTCTCCTGCATTTGACTCCACACCCACGACACCCGGAGCATTACAGTGTGTTTGAAACAAGACCATTTACCCTCAGATGGACAAAGAGGTTTGAAGTTGTTTTTGCTCAACATCCAACTTGCTGTTCGCAAATGGCTTTGAATTACTCTGCAGTATTTTCAGGTATCATCAACTTAATTGCAGTTTTCAACCTTTTCAGTGACATGTTGAAAGAGTCATACAGTAGTTGAGCATCACAACTTATTTCTACAAAATATAGTTGGTAAATTGATTTCACTTGATTATGTACACCTGGGGCAATGGATATTTAGGAGAATGGAAATTTACAAAATTTTCAGCTGGAAATGTATCCTGTAGACAGTCATCAGATAGATTGGAATATTATAGGAGATTGTGTGTTCTCTATTCATTATATTTCTATCTTCAACATGCAGTTCCAAATATAGCCCTACCATTAGTTGAAGATATCTGAAACTATTGGATTGGCTAAGTTGTTACTTCATGAGATCTGTATTTATATATTTAAAAAATAAAATTAAGTTACTTTCTGAGAACTGTATTCAAATAGTTTAGAAAAGTAGTACTTTTTGGGGATCTGTATTCAAATAGTTGTTGTCACCTCCAAAGTAACTATTTTTCCCCTGGAAAAATAATGACATTCCACAAAGCATAGTTAAAACCATAGTTCTCAGGTCTGCTGCATATCGGATAATAAAAAACCCGTTGTATTGGGCAGTTCAATGGTGAGAAATATCTCAGTCCCTGGAGCAAAAAAGTTGTGCCATCCAGGAGCACGAGTACAGGACATCAACAAGCTTTTGCAAAAATTTTAAATCTGAATCTCTCATAGTTCATTCATGTGGGATTCAATGACAATATGAAGGGCAGCTCAGGACAGCTGAAGATAGATTTTAAAGAACTGATTGGTTCTCTGCTTGACACCAACAAACGCCCCATGACATCAGGCCCTGTGCACTCCCTAAATCGTGGCATTTAACGTTTCAGCAGACTTTTAACCCTCCATAACTGGCTAGGAGACTACTGCAGATCTGTGGATGTAACATTTATTGACAATTTTGATTCACCCAAATCCTTTGTGTCCCTGAATCCTTTCACAGCAATATAAGGCTGCGTTGAGATAATGACTTATCAATGACCCAGCTCAGTTAATCCCTACCATTGTGTCGCTGAGTTGCCATAATGCTTCAGCAAATGTACATTATTTCTGGGGCATTGGAAGACACAATGTAAGTAACCTCATGTACGTCCCCCTAAATGCCCTGAATGCCTCTGCTGATTCTATTGCTATTGCATGCAATAATCATGTGACTATGAACCAAAGTTATACTGTTAGCACTGAGGCAGTGTGCCCAAATAGGAAATCAACTGTGCAGCTCACCCTGCAATAACATAAATAACATGAGCATATCTACTTCTGCTAAGCTTCCCAGTAAAGCAATGAAAACAATCCCAGAAAGTGTTAAAAAATAGTCCACGTTAACATATGTAGCTTAAGAAACAAGGTTAATGAAATCAATAATTTTCTAAAAACAGATAACATTAATATTTTGACAATCTCTGACACTCACTTAGATAATACCTTTGATACAGTGGTAGCAATACATGGTTATAACATCCCCAGAAATGACAGAAATGTCAAAGGTGGAGGTATTGCCTACACACAATACCCCATAATAACAAAGCAAAAACTGTTTTTTAGAATTTACAAGCTTGGCATACCAGTATTTGGGGAGTTTCTCCAGTTCTTCTCTGCAGATCTCCTCAAGCTTTCATGTTGGATAGGGAGCATCGCTGCACAGCTATTTTCAGATCTCTCTAGAGATGTTCGATTGGGTTCAAGTCCGGGCACTGGTTGGGAGAGACTTGTCCAGAAGCCACTCCTGACTTGTTTTGGCTGTGTGCTTTCAGTTGTTGTCCTGTTGAAAGTTGAACATTTGACCCAGTCTGAGGTCCTGAGCTCTCAGGAGCATGTTTTCATTAATTGCTTGGTTACCTCCCTGACCGAGGCCCTTCTTCCCCGATTGCTCAGTTTGGCCGGGCAGCCAGCTCTAGAAAGAGTCTTGGTGGTTCTAAACTTTTTCCATTTCAGAATGATGGAGGCCACAGTGATCTTGGGGACCTTCAATGCTGCAGACAGTTTTTGGTACCCTTGACCAAATCTGTGCCTCGACACAACCCGGTCACGGAGCTCTACTGACAATTCCTAAGACCACATGGCTTGATTTTTGCTCTGACATGGACTGTGAACTGTGGGACCTTATAAGGACAGGTGTGTGCCTTTCTAAATCATGTCCAATCAATTTAATTTACTACAGGTGGACTCCAATCAAGTATTTAAAAGAATACACAGTACCTGTAAAAAGTTTGGCCATACCTACTCATTCAAGGATTTTTCTTTACTTTCACTATTTTCTACATTGTAGAATAATAGTGAAGACATCAAAACTATGACATTACACATATGGAATCAAGTACTAACCAAAAAAAGTGTTAA